>NC_073304.1:74843146-75143146 GCF_027595985.1 Sorex araneus
TTAAAGGAGAGAAAAAAACAGCAAGAGAAAAAAAGTTTATAAACCACCTCTTTGCTACCTCAGTTCTATGGTAAATGAATAGGATGTCAAAACAACAACAAACAAGCAAACAATACAGTGTTGGAGACATATCTTCTTTCTAGAGTAAGTAATTTGTGGTTCTAGAGCACTCTATTACTAACCCTTTAGCTAGTCTTTTTATAATCAAGGAGGAATGCAGAAAGCATTGCAAAAGACAAAGTTAGCATCTAACCATGCCCTATTGTACCCCAGAATTCTACACAATGCAGGAGACATAGTGGAAATAACTCATAAAACATATCTCTCCTTCTCTCCTTCCCTCCCTCCTTTCCTCCTTCTCTCAATACATTTGTTGCTAGACTTATTCTAAGTGCTGGAGTTAAGGCCAAAAACAAGAGAGGAAAAAAATCCTTGTTGTCTTTCAACTTGAATTCCAGTGTAGAGCCAGACAACAAATTGACAAGCAAATAAAATATGTAGCACATCAAACAGTGATAAGTGCAGTGGGGAAGGATGAAGCAGAGAGGAGAAATGGCATTTACTGGAAACATGAAGTGCCTTCACAGAAAAACAAGTGGAGCTGTATAATCTGATCGTTTCAATGACTGCTTAGGGGTGCATGTTGAACTGACGAGTAGCAAAGAAACCTCAACTCTACAGTTTCTTCACTTTGTTAGTGTGGAGCCCTTTTAGTCAGCAGGTCCTGCTTGAAATACCGCAAAGGGCTAAGACCCTACTCAAAGAGGACATCTTTAATTTGAGTGCAATCTTCTTCTCTGCAAAGGTAAGTCTTGTAGCTGAACTCACTGCAGTGTTCTCTGATGTGAGTTTGCTCATTTGCAATGTAGAGAAGTGTACATAACAGGTCTTGAGCCCTTTTGCTGCCTTGATAAGTCAGTGAAAGTGGAAGGGAAAACCTTGAATACATTGCCTCACAGTACAGACATATGTGGATGTAAAGTTAGTAATTCTATGGCCTGTCAGAGACCCCGAGAATATTTCTTTTCGTTGACCCTTTTAGCTGCCATTCCTGAGATTGGTTAACAATTAATATGTTAACAATTAATATATTTAATTAATTTAATATTAACAATCAATTAATTATTAAATTAATAATAATTTAATATATGAATATATATGTTCTTCTCATATGTTCCTGAGAAGAAAAAGGGGTGGCAGAAATCGCATTAGCTTCTGTTGCTCTATGGGACTTCAAGATATTCCTTTGACCAGCACCAGGAAAAGATT
This sequence comes from Sorex araneus, assembly GCF_027595985.1. Taxonomy (NCBI): domain Eukaryota; kingdom Metazoa; phylum Chordata; class Mammalia; order Eulipotyphla; family Soricidae; genus Sorex; species Sorex araneus. Next base: position 74,844,416 of record NC_073304.1, read on the forward strand.
TGTTGTGGGCCTTATCAGGTTGTGGCCCTGGACAAAAGCAGCCAGGTGTTGCTCAGTGGTGTGAGTGGCAGAGTGGCAGGTGGGAGGCAGCTGTCCTTCTGCAACTAGGAGTGAGGCATCTCCAGAGAACAGCCTGGAAGCTGGAATTACAATTGGTGGAGTGTCTTACTTTCTACCATTAGCTTTTTAGTATTTATTAATTTTTTTTTTTGGACTGGAGAGATAGCACAATAGGTAGGGTGTTTGCTTTGCATGCGTCCGTCTGACCAGGGTTCGATTCCTCCATCCCTCTCAGAGAGCCTGGCAAGCTACCGAGAGTATCCCGTCCACACAGCAGAGCATGGAAAGTTACCTGTGGCATATTCGATATGCTAAAAACAATAACACCAAGTCTCACAGTGGAGACGTTACTGGTGCCTGCTCAAGCAAATCAATGAACAACGGGACAACCGTGCTACAGTGCTACATTTAAGTTTTATTGTGATGCCATTGATTATAAGACTGTACATATTTGAGGGGTACAACATACTATACTATGCTCATCTCCAAAGTTCTAGCATCCCTTCCCATGTCCCTATAATCACCGTCACCACTTCATCTTGACGCACCAGCACAACAGCTGACATCACTGCAGAGGGACAAGACATGAGAGAGGCACAGTGAGGACTGGGGCTGAGATCATGGAGTAAAGGCACAGTCCCTGAGAACCTTGTTCTGGGAGGCTCAGTGTTTCGTACTGCTGCTTGGTTGAGATTCTGGCTTCTACCTTACCTGCCCAGAAGAGTACAAGATGGATAAGGTAGCAAATCCCCTGCCAGGCTATACCCAGGGCCTTCCAATTCACCCTCTCCCTTCTCCCTCCTCAGAGTTATAATTCTCTGTGATGCACTCCAGTCTGAGGAAGTCAGCCCCTGCTGACCTCTGTTCACTTTCTCTAGAGGGGTTCTGCCTGTCTCAGCAGCCCTGTGGAGCTAGCCTGTTGCCTGTAAATGGGGTAACAGTACCACATTCTAGATCAATAAAGCTATCCTGATAAGAAGGGATAATCAGAAGGAGGTTAAGGCAACTTATGTGATTGATAGTCAGGCTTCTGCTTCCCACCCTAGAAGTTAAGTTTTATAACTGCTTAATTTTCATGTTAAATGTACATGTTGTTTGGTTTCACATTACTGTTAACAGTTAATACCAGGAAGAATTATTGACATCTACAATTGTAATCAAAAGAACCATCAAAGGCAGAGATGGATTGTATCTGCTGCTGGTGTAATGATTGTTGTGTTTACTGCCAATTCCCTCCAGGCTAAGTTGGATAAGGGTGATTCATCCACTCTTAAAAGAGCAATTCAATGAGGCACTGTGTCCAAATTTGAGCCAGAGTTTCATGATCGTTACAGAGTTTATCTATCTTCTTTATTGAAGACTCTTAGGTCTCTTTATGTTGGCTTACCTAAAGCACATGATTGAAAAAAATCTTAGAAACCAAAAGTTAGCTTCCATCAATCACCATATAATTGACACCCTTAACCCATTTCTAGACTTTTGATGATGCTCATGAAGGTACACCCAAGTTAATTATAATGTTGTACACCTGACACATAGAATGCGAAAACCAATGTTTATAAAAAATTATAAACTTAGAAACCAACGGAGGGAAAAAAGTGTAGAAACCAATACCACATTCTAGCCTTAATTTCTATGTACTTCTAGAGAAGAGCGAATTATTTGTAACAATATTTAAAATTTTAAAATTTTATTTATTTATTTACTTATTTATGCTTTTTTTGGTCACACCTGGCGATGCACAGGGGTTACTCCTGGCTCTGCACTGAGGAACTACCCCCGGCAGTGCTCAGGGGACCATATGGGATGCTGGGAATCGAACCTGGGTCGGCCGAGTGCAAGGAAAATGCCCTACCCACGGTGCTATTGCTCCAGCCCCTTAAAATTTATTTTTATTTAAAAATTTTTTTATTTTGGAGAGGCATCTTTAAATTTTAAGACAATAACTAATAAAATTTTGCAATCAAATAGGTGAATTACTAATGGAACTAGAATGTGCAGCAGAAATTGAGATGAGGGTCTTTTTTACGTGCAAAGAGGCAAACATGAAGGTGAAACCACTATCTGAGGATGGGACAGGACTCAATCTATAGCCTAGTTAAGGAAGTCTACTACAGCTGCTTTACCAAAGTATCATCAACTGGGTGGTTTGAAACAGCAAGGAGGTACTGTCACACAGTTCCCGAGGCTTAGAAGCCTGAGATCCAGGTGTCAGCTGGCCTTGCTCCCTCTGGAATCTGTAGCAGATTATTTCCTTGTCACTTTCTAGTTTTCACTGGTTGGCTGCCAATCTGCTGTTATTTGGCTTGGTTTGCAGCCACCTCTATTCAATCTCGGCCCTCATCGGCACATGGTGTGCTCCCCGTGTCTGTCTTCACATGGCCATCTTCTTACAAACCTCGAGTGTCAGTATGCCAGCATGACTGGCCTTATCTTAACAAATTACAACAATGGCAAAGCCCCTACTTGCAAATAAGGTCACTCTCTGAGACATTCAAGACTAGAATTTCAGCATATTTATTTTTTGAGGGAGCACGCTTCAATCCACACCTTTGTTAATGTTTGATTCTCTTTAATCACCCTTCATTTGGTTCTCTTTAATAAACTCCCTCCACATGGCCGACCCGGGTTCAATTCCTCCATCCCCCTCAGAGAGCTTGGAAAGCTACCGAGTGTATCCTGCCTGCATGGCAGAGCCTGGCAAGCTCCCCGTGGCATATTCGATATGCCAAAAACAGTAACAACAAGTCTTACAATGGAGACGTTATTGGTGCCCGCTCGAGCAAATAATGAATACCAGGATGAATGACACTGCTACAGTGCTAATAACCCCTCCAAGAATACCCTGTCTTCAGCAGGGACTTTGCCTGATACACCAGTTATAGGGATATGTATAGGAAAAAAAAATATTCTGTGTAAGAAATGAAGACATTAACCAAAAACAAAAAAGAAAAAAAAGAAAAAAAGAAAGCCAGAGGCAGGAGGAAGTACTTGGGCTTAAGACTGCATTAATATCAAAAGAACAGTTAGCCTGACTAAAAAAAAAAAAAAAAAAAAAAAGAACCAACCTGTCACTCTTTCCAGACAATTACTGCTGAATAATTCCAAATCATTCAGGAAGTCATTCTGAAAAATCCCAAGAATATGTTTATATTTTTGACTTTGATTTATATGTGCCACAGGCTAGAGTTCATTTAAGGAAGTTTATTGCTCATAGACAAAAACCAATCTTCCTCTAGGCCTGACTAGAACAGAGTTAGTCTGAACGTTAAATCAAAACCAAAGGTGTAAGAAGTAGAGGGGGGGCGCGCAGGGATGGTTCAGTGGCTCAGAGCATGACTAGAAGAATTGCTGGTCAGGGAGAGTCATGACCTGTGGCTCACAGCTTGACCTGGGTTGGGGCAGGAGCAAGATGAAATTTGGATACAAATTTTATCCCTTTCTGGGTGTCCAGGCTCTGCCCTTGGATTTTACCTTCTTCAGGTTCCATACAGGTTGTGTTCCTTGGACTCGGTCATTCTCACTGTGTCCAGGTCGCCCATTAATTCACAGCTTCCCAAGCCTTGGGAGATGTCTGTTCTTTCAAGTGATTTCCTTCTTCAGACCTGGCTGTATTCAGGGCTTACTCCTAGCTCTATGCTCAGTGATCTTTGTGGTGCTGGGAATTGCACTAGGGTCAGCTTTGTACAAGACAAAGAGCTTAACTTATACTATTGGCCCCAACATATCTTTATAGTTTGAAAAATAGGAGAAGAGAGCTCGTAGGGTTTCTTTCTTTTCTCTTTTATTTTTTTTAGTTTTTAATTTTATGAGCTCATAGGGTTTCTGAGAGGAAAAAAATGAAAATGATGTGAGCAAACAATAGGCTCATTGCCTAGCTACTTGTTAGCTTCCTCCTTGACTTTCATTACATAGAAACGAGGATATTTGAGACTTGGATGGTTAGGAGGAAAGGCAAGAGTGGTTTTTTGGCTTTGTTTTGTTTTGGTTTTTTGCTTTTTGGGTCACACCTAGTGATGCACAGGGGTTATTCCTGACTCTGCACTCAGGAATTACCCCTGGTGGTGTTCAGGGGACCATATGGGATGCTGGGAATCGAACCCGGATTGGTCACGTGTAAGGCAAACGCCCTACCCCCTGTGCTATTGCTCCAGCCCAAGAGTGGTTTGAAAACCTTTATCCTTCCTTTCCCATAATCTCCCTCAGTCTCCTGTTTTTTGGCATCCTTGCAATTTTATGTACTATGAGACACAGTATCAAGACAAGTCCTGAGGCATCTTCAAACCAGATTAATATCCTTTCTTTGTAGACATTTTGAAGCTGTTTTTGTTATGCTTAAGTGCTGCCCCACCATTTATACCAACCTGAATCTTTTATTTTCTCCTACAAACAGACAAATGTCCCTGACCTTTGGACAGGGGAGATGCTGCCCGTTAGCTTCAGTCAGTTAAATGTTAACACAATTTAAAAGGTTTGTTTTTATTTTTTTGCTTTTTAATAGAATGTTATTTATTAATTTTTTTTTAATATTTGTGATTTCACGGTTTACAATCCCATTAAGCTGTTTTGATATTCCTCTGTCTGCTTCCTAGCACCCCTCCAGTTTGCGGATGTTGTCTTTATCTTTTTTTTTTTTTTTGCTGCAATCTATTATTTTTGGATCTTCTGTTTATATACACCAAGAGAGTTGCTTCGTAGGAAGGAAGAGAGACGTTGCCAAAACACCAATCTTCTATAGGGCAAGAGCCCATAAATGTCAGACAGAATTTAACAGAAAGCATCGTTGGATTGAATTTAATTTTTAGTAGCAGTTAAGTACCTTCTCCAGTGCCCTGCTCACATCAGCTGCCCCGTCAATGTTGATGCTGAAGAAAACACAATGCAGACAAATTTAATGGGGAGATGGAGTAAGTGGTGCAGGCAATGAAAATTAAATGGAAAAAAAGCAAACTTGAAGCATGAAAAAGGTTTCACGGAGTCTTATAGAATTATCTGATGGAAGGATAAAAGAGAAAAAAAAACGAAAAAGAATGAGGAAATAGCATAAGATAAGAAGAGTACAGAGGATGAGAAAAGTTGGAGTGGGTTTAGAACAGTGACCTCAGGCTGTGGCTCTTAATCCTGGCCACACATTGGGCTCACCAGGGAGCGGAGAAGAGGGTGGTAAAAGATGGGAGGAGTTTGAAAAACCTGAAGTCCAACTGATTGATTTATTCAGGGGTGGGGGTCTGGGCAGTAGGATGTCTATAGCCACCCTTGGTGATTTTGATGTGTAACCAAGGTTCAAAACCATTGTGTTAAAAAAATGTGTCGTCAGACAAAGATGAAGCCTCATAATGCAGTGAAGTTTGCTGTCCTTGGTGCACAAGGCGCAGCTCTGGGTGTCTCTGGTTTCTGGTTTTCTGCTCCTTGTTCCATGCGGACTCCTAAAGCCCTGCTTCCTGGTGATTGCTCAGAGTTGACCTCTTAGTGACCAGAGGCCAGAAGTCCGCTCCTGGGCCAGCAGCTGTGTTCCTGTCCCCCTGGGCTCTTGCAACCCTGCTGGCCACTTCCTGGGTGGTCAGTATTTGCTTGGTGTTGATGTCCTTGTCCTTTTGGATCTTTCTGTGTTGGCTGAAATGGGTTAGACTGTGATTCTTAGCTCCTCTGAATCCTGCCCTGACTTCCAGATCCAAATTCAGCCCTACTGTGCTCTCTTCTGAGAAGTAAAATTCAGCCAGGTGAATCCATTAGCTGTGCTTCCTTGCTTTTGAGGGTGCGGGAGAGGAAGCGGGGGCAAACCATCTGGCTGCTTAGGACTGACATCTGGTTCTGTGTTCAGGGATCACTCCTGGCAATGCTCAGGGGACTATATGCAGTGCCAGGGGTTAAACCCTGGTCTACCACATGCAAGGCAAGCACCCTACCCATTGTACTCCTCTCTCTGGCCCTGTGATTCCCCATATCGGACAACTCATCATGTACCATTGGGGTGAAACCCTGCCTGTAGCACACAAGACTCAGAGCAATGCTATTTTCCACCATTTTTTCCTTACCCTCCTTTCATGTTTTCTTTCTCCTTCCTCTGTTCCCTTGCATCATTCTAGGTTCACAGCAAACCACAGACAAGCACAGAAATCTGCCACGTAGAGGGAAACGTGTCCAGTGACTGCCTGCTTTTGGAAGGGGTGACTAGCAATCTGCTTGCCTGGGTTGGCTGATTTCACTGTGAAGGTTTGCTGCCATGGAGAGAGCTGTGGAGGGAATGTAAAGTTAATGTTCTCTCTGGAAATGATTTTTGTTTGTCCTGGATTGCTGAAAGAGGAGTGGTGACGGTCTTGGGCCTCAGGTAGGACAAGAAGAGTCCAGGACAGAGATTTTCATGCTGGTAAGACTAGTTTTAAGTCTTGGTAGAAGTCTAAAAACAAAAGCAAAACAAAGCAGTAGCAGTTTGTACTTACATGTGGTAATATCCTGTACTGGGAGCAGATGGGTTATTAGTTTAAAAGGACCAGGATTGGGGCTGGAGAGAGAGAGAGAGAGAGAGAGAGAGAGAGAGAGAGAGAGAGAGAGAGAGAGAGAGAGAGAGAGAGAGAGAGAGAGAGAGAGAGAGAGAGAGAGAGAGAGAGAGAGAGAGTACAATGGGTAAGGAACTTGCCTTGCATGCAGCTAACTTGGGTTGGATCTCCTGAGCACTGCCAAGAGTGATCCCTGAACACACCCAGGAGTAAACCCTGAGAATATCTGGATGAGACCAATGCCCCCCCTCCCCCCAAGAAACTCCTACAAAGACCAGAACTGGAAGCCCTTCCCTATAATATTTCTTTGCACATTAAAAAAAAAAAAACCACCCTTGCTGTTTTCCTTCTCTGAAAATGGGAGTAACATTTTGCTGCAGGTTCTTGGTTGAGAGTAGGAAGGAGGGTGGGATAGATAGAGCCTGGGAGAGGATAAGGGCTTTCCCTCCTTCCTTTGGTGATGGGCACTTAGAAAAAAGCACACGATCACTGCATCAGTATTTGCAGAGAGCTCAGACTCCGTAGTTCTAGGACAATCCAGCTGTGGAATTAAGATCTTATGAAGCAGATCTTATTTCCTCTCTCCTTCCAGAACTTGGAGGAAGTTTCCTGCCTCATCTCCCACAGAGAAGCAAATAAAGTCATTTATCCTTCAATCTGATGAGGGATCGAGTACAGAGAGTCCCTAGAGGAGAATTCCTTCTTGGGAGTGAGCTTCTCCCTGCGCCTCCTCAATGAGAAGGAGGGTCAGGTCTATGTTCACAGAAGTGGCAAATGCCAGGTGAAGGGTGTCACCTCTTTCCCAGGGGAGAGAGTGTGATGGGTCTTACTTCCAGCACTTCGGGGCCCAATGTGCCAGTTTCAACCATCGCTGCACATGCAGAGTCTCTCACTCACCTGGGTCCTTCCCATGGGTGATGAAATACCATTGGTATTTCATTTCCCAATTTGTGGCCTTGGAGCTAATGCTTCTGCTTAGTTTCATTACAGATCGAGAGGGAGAAAAAGGAAGGAGGTTAAAGGAGCACCAGCCACAGTTGGCACTGAAGTAGAGTGACCTGAGGAAATCATGAAGAGGAGTGTGAAGCCATTATAAGGGGCTCGAGGGAAGCAGCTGCGTAGGTAAAAGAGTGCTCACATGGGCAGAAGGGCACATTGGAATGTGGAAGTGAAGAATTTCCTATGTTGGCACTGGAGCCCTCTGTGAGCATGACAGCTGTAACTTGTGCACCTCAACAAGAGTGTGGCCCCCAATGAGCACATGTGAAAGCACCACAGGTTAAAGAGCACCAACCTCAGTGAGCACTGCAGCCTAGAGGGCGTTCTGTGCTCAATGAGGCAGACTGACCCAAAAAATGAAAGCAAGGAGGAATGGGAGGGCAAACAAAGAACTTCTCTCTCTCTCTCTCTCTCTCTCTCTCTGTTGCTGAGCCTCACCTGTTTATCTCAGGGCTTACTCCTGGCTCTGTGCTCAGAGGACCACACAACATGGTGCTGGGGATCTAGGTCAGTCTCATCCAAGGCAACTGCACTACCTGTTGTATTATCTCTCTGACTGAGAAGGACAATTTCCAAATCAAATAAGCAAGAAAACAATAATTTGTTTTGTATTTTTGGTTCGGTTCGGGGCAACATTTGCTCAGGGATGACTCCCAGCTTCAGTTCTTGGGGGTCACTCCTGGCAAAGCTCAGGTTCCATGTAGTGCTAGAGATTGTACCCAAGGCTCCTGCACGCAATCGAGGTGCTCCAATCCACTGAGCCACCTCCCAATCTTGAGAATTAGTATTTGCGTGAATGTTGGTCCTATGGCCATTTGGGTTACTATAACCAGTGCTTTGGAATACTCTAGAAATCCCATACTCTGCATATCTCCTGCCCCTTCACCACATCAGGCACATCTCTGATGGTTAATTATCTATGGTGTCTGGTGAATCTCTGGTGGAGAGTGGGGATGAGTAAGGACAAGGACTTCAGACCATCACGTACCATGGCTGAAGCTGCGGAGGTTAGAGGGATTATTTTCTGATCACTATTGTGCTGCTGTATTAAGGCCTAGTTTAGAATTCAAGTGCTGTTGCATACATCATGGATATGTCAAGTTAAAGGGCTGTTAACACTGAGCTGTGTAATGAACACTTAGTATGAGTGAATGAAAAGATTATTGAATAGAAATACAAGCTACCCAGTTGGCAGGGCCTTAATTGCTATGGAGTCTGAGAGTTAGTACAGGTGTGTGCCCGATAGCGACGGTGTGAACTTAGGAAGCTAGCGGTAGAGGAGAAGGAGGTGCCAGGCTGTATGTGCAATAGGAGTCACCACAGCTTCTGTCACACTGAGCCATCCTGTCAGTGTAGTCAAGGCACCTGAACGAGCCCACAGTGTCCATAGAGCAGAGGCCACACTGTGATATGATGTTGGGGCTGCAGGTTGACCTGGCTTTGAGGAATGGCAGAGGCCATGGAGAGGGAGCAGGCAAGTGCAGGGCAAGAGGACTTTTGCAAGTGTTCACTGATGATAATCTCTTCTGTTGCAACACCTTAGTCTTAAAAGTGCCATTTCAAGTTTCCAGTCGCAGATGGGTGAGCATGAGGCCGAGCCAGGGCACAGCTTTAGTCTGCCAGAACTTTTGCCCTAGTGACAATCTGCTGACTTTGCATTGACTGGCGATGAGGCTGGGACTCGGCTTGACAGTGGACCAAATGTCCAGCAGAATTCTTAAAGCCCAGGTCATCCTAGAGGGCTCCTTGTTAGTAAATAAGATAGCAGAAGATATGCATTTATTCAGGGAAATGTGATAGGGAAGCAATTTCAAAAGTGGTGGCAGCTGAAGAATTCTTATTTTACATAAGTGACAATCCTGACAAATTTCCTCTGATGTGGATGAACTAAGCCCTAAATTTCGAGTAGGTTGAGGCCAAGGGTAAGCTTTCTTTAGAGCAACAAGAGGAGGAGAAACAACCTATGGTCTGTGGGTACTTTGTCCATGTTATTCTCAGGGCTCCTAGACTAGTCATTAGCAATCCTGACTTGCTTTGGCAAATATTCTAGTACAAACAGGCTCTCAGCTATTCTCTGAACAACACTTAGGTTGCCCGGGTCTTTCTCTCCCTTAAATCTAGAGACATATGAAATTGACTGGTAGACAGACCTTGAGAAAAGCTTGGAAAAGAACACGATGTTTCATCAACATTCAGATGAAACTGACAAAGGCTAACGTCCAAGATTTATAAAGCAAGCAAAAAGCTTAACAACAATGACAACAAAAGAATCAACCCCATCCCAAAAATGCGAAAAATCTGAACAGACATTTCCTCAAAGACATAAGGTGGCCATATTAAAAAAAATGGTCTTCATCACTTACCAGGGAAATGCAAATTAAAACATCAATGAAATTATCACCTTGCACTAGTGTAACAAGCACACACCAAAAAAGAAAAAAAAAAACAACAACCAGTGCTAGTGGGGTTGAGGGGAAAAGGAACTTGTATCCACTGTGGTGGGAAGGTTGTATGGTTCAGCTTCTGTGGAAACAGTATGGGGACTTCCTGAAAACTTAAAAATTGAACTTCCATAGAACGAGCAATTCTGCTTCTTGGCATCTACCTTAAAGGCCCCCAAATGCCATTTCACAAAGACATTTAAATTCCTATGTTCAATGCAGCACTAATCACAATAGCCAAGATCTGAAACAACCCAAGGGTACAAGAACAGATGATTAGATAAAGCAACTGTGGTATACACGCACAGTGGAATACTAAGCTATGAGAAAAGATGAAATCATGCAATGTACTATTACACTAATGAAACTAAAGTATCATGTCATGTGAAGTCCTTTAGAAGGAGATGTACAGAATGATCTCTTATATGTGGGATATAAAGAAACACAGTATAAAAATCACAAATGACCAATGGCAACAGACTGTGAGAGTTGACCTATAGAACTGTTTTCCAATGTGGTAGTATTGGTGTGGGATAGGGATGGACGTGGGAGGGGAACTTGAGACACTGCTATAGGGATACTAACACTTTGGTAGTGGGTGTGGTGTTGGATCATTGCAGGCCTGCCACTTTATTATTAACAGTATTGTAAATCACTGTATCACTGCAACATTGTCATCTCATTGTTCATCGATTTACTTGAGCGGGCACAAGTAATGTCTCCATTGTGAGACTTGTTACTGTTTTTGGCATATTGAATACTCTTGGTAGCTTCCTGGGCTCTCTGAGAGGGATGGAGGAATCGACCCTGGGTTGGCTGCGTGCAAGGCAAACGCCCTACCCACTGTGCTATCGTTCTAGCCCATTGTAAATCATGGTGACTAAATTAAGAAGAAATCTAATGAAGGATGGGAAGAGCAATTGCCATGTGCTTTCATTAGAGCTGCTGCGAAAACATCTTTCCTGAATCCAGCGGGGTCTTCCTCTTCTGACCTCCTGTTTGGCTCAGAATCTAACACACAAAATCAGCATTATGTGGTTGAATCGCTTGCTCTGGTGGGGTGGGAGAGTTTAGGCAAGCTCATGTCATTTTCTTTTTTATCTTTTCATTTCCAAACAGAGAGTAGACCCAAGTGGGGACTATTGTGAAGAGTAAGTCGTCCGTGGCTGCAACATGCCAGCCTCGCCAGATGGGGTGCGGGAATGGAGGCAATTTATAAAACCTCTACAGCAGCTTTTGTGACCACGAGGGATGATATCGGCTTGATTTAGCATTTTTAAATTTAAGTATTCACCTCATGTCAATGTATGTAGCTGTGTTCTCTCATCTGAGATTGTTCATTTAGAAACACAGAGAGAGGAGCCATTATTTCTTTAAATAAAATATTCCCTTTCATTACATCTGTGTTTCAGAAGTCCCTAAAGCAGAATTCAGTTCGAGCATTAAATTCAATAATCATATATTGAAGACTTGCTATACCATGCTGATATGAAACAGACCAACTATGGCAACTGAAGATGAAACAGACCAAGGATTCCTGCCCTCAAGGGGTTTGCAAATTGGGAGGAGGATAAAGGAAGTATACCAACACCCATGGAAAAAGAGAGAACACAAGTGATAACTCAAGAGGTAAGTGCAAAGGTGGCTCAAGTGGGGAGACATTACATCCTCAGAGGAGAATTTTTGCATTGGAGATAGAAATTTGTGCATCATGAGCACATAGAAATTTAATGCTGTGAGCTGAAATGAGTTCACCTGGGGAGAGATACAGAAGAGAAGAGAGACCCAGGCCAGGGCGCTGGGTATTCTATATTTAGAAGCTAGATAGGAGGTAAAGCTTGCCAGGGTGACAAAGAAGAGGTCCTGAAATAGAAGAAAACCAGTAACTGTGGCATATCAGAAGCTGAATGTGGACAGTCTTTCAAGAAGAAACTGTGGTCCATGATACAGAGCAGAGAATCTGTATGATCTTTGGCTATTTATTTCTGCATTTCTTCACTGTTCTTTCTCCACAGATTTCAAACTGGTAAGTCCATGAAGGCAGGGGCCATATTTATCTTACTTCTACTCGGTACTAAGTACCTGGCACTGTTCTTGGCACAGGAAAGGACTCATTATACTTGATGCGTAAATAAGAGAAGAACTAAAAGACAGTCTCAGGGGTTTGTACCTTACTCAGTAGGTAAAGAGTAGCATCTGAATAGTATTTTCAGATTCCTAACCTGGAACTTGTTCTTAGCAAATAATTCAAGACTCTTCTGGAGGCCTGTACAAACCTCTTGGTCTCGTGGATACCTCCTCTCTGCACTCTAGGCTATCCTTCCATAAGGATGCACAGAAATAAGACAAGAATTCATCTGGAAATCCTCCCAAAATCCTTTAGGGCAGGGTTGGCCACTAGAGTCTCATGAGATATTAATGGTTATGGCATTTCAGAAAGAATTTTGTGATCCCACTCCTAGGTTAAGTAAGTATTCTTTATAGCATGTGTTCTTCAAGAATTTCATATACTGTTAGAACTCATGACTATTAAAAGGCTATTAAAACAGAATATTTGCTAACCTTGTTTGATCTTAGAATAGTTTTTTTCAGATGCTTAACAACTGTTAATATTGTGAAGGATGATGACATTTCAAAGAACAATTTGGCACATGTTGTCCCAGAGTTTTTCTTTTTTGTTTTCTTTTTGGGTCACACCCAGCGGTGCACAGGGTTTACTCCTGGCTCATGCACTCAGGAATTACTAATGGGGGTGCTCAGGGGACCTTATGGGATGCTCGGAATCAGACCTGACTCGACCACATGCAAGGCAAACGCCCTATCTGCTGTGCCATTGCTCCAGTCCCATGTTCCAGAATTTTTCTAAGAAGAAAAATTTTCTTTTCTATTGATACAGGAGACTCCTCATGTTGATACAAATGACATAGCTGTTATCAAAGAATATGGCAAATATATTAGTAATGGTGGCATTGTTTAAAAGTCTTCCATTCCTCCTAACTAAATTTCTTCCCATTTCTGTGTTCCTTGAAATCTCTTCTGTGGGCCAGGTACAAGTCCTGCCCAGTTAATTTTGGGCTTGGCTCTGAAAGGTTTTGGATGATGAATGTGATGGATATGATGTAGACCATGTTTGAATTGAAGTTTAAGGAGCATCCTGAGTTACCTCTAGCCTCTCTATTGTTCTTATGCATCTTCCCTGAGAATAGTCCATAGCAAAGAGCAAGTTACTTTTTTTCTGGATTTTGCCAGGAGAAGACAGGGAGCAGATATTACTAGTCACCTGTATGTATCTATAAATTTTGAAAAGAAAAAGAAAAAAAGTAAAGGTTTAATACCCAAGCTATTGAGACATTAGCACTGTACCATGAAAGAGTTCACTTATACGATGAATCAATTATGAAAAGTTGATATGAATATGAGAATTTTTTTCCATACAAAACTCTAGAAGACTGACCATATTAGAATAACATTGTTGGTACAAATGCAAATGGGTCCATCCTTTTTGAAAAATAGTATGAACATTCCTCAAAAAAACTAGAAATTGAGCTTCCACATGAGCCAGCAATACTACCACTGGGAATATACTCTGGAGCCCCCAAAACACAATGCAGGACAGCCACCTGCACTTCTGTGTTCATTGCAGCACTATTCACAATAGCCAGAATCAGGAAACAACACAAGTGCCTGAGAGCAGATGAGCAGATAAAGAAACTATGGTACAACAAGTTGGACTAGTACAACGCAATGGACTACTACTCAGCCACCATGAAAATGAAATAATGAAATTTGTCTATAAATGAGTGGACATGGAGAGTATCATGATGAGTGAAATGAGTTAGAGGGAGAGGGACAGACATAGAATAATTGCACTCATTTGCTGGATATAAAAAAAATAGTATGAGATTACAACCCAAGCATAGTAGATATGGGGCCAGGAGGTTTGGTCCATGATTGGAAACTTGCCATAAGGGGGAGGAGGCAGAAGGTAGTTTGGACAGAGAAGGGACAATGATGACAATCGTAGCTGGAAATGATCACTCTGGACAAAATTGAGTTCTGAAAGGAGGTAAATGGATATATGTGATAACCTTTCAGTATCTGTATTGTGAACCAAGTGCCCAAAAGAAGAAGAAGGAGAAAAGTGTCTGTCACGGAGGTAGGCTTGGGGTGGGAGTGGGTGGGGGTGGGAGGTAAACTGGGGAAATTGGTGGTGGGAAATGTACACTGATGAAGGAATGGGTGTTGGAACATTGTATGACTGAAACTCAATCATGAAAAACTTTTTAACTGTGTATCTCATGGTGATTCAGTAAAAAATAAAATTAAATTAAAATTTCAAAAGAGAGAGAAAACAGAATGGCTCAATTTATTTTTTGCTTGGGGGCCACAGTTGGCAGTGATTTGGGGCTACCCTGGTGCTTAGGGTCTCACTCATGGTGGTGCTCAGGGCATCTTGCTGTGCTAGGATCAAACCCAGGCCTCTCATATGCAATGCATATGCTCAGCGCATTGTGCTCTCCCAGCTGGACTTTGTAGTGGAATACTTTATACTTCATAAGAGAAAAGCATTATTCTTGCTCTGACTAAAAACAACTTCTTGAATGGAAACAACTCAATAAGCTCAGATAAAGATTTATAAATTTAGTGTAGGTTATAAGGGGCTGGCATATCTGAGAACAATCTCAGCATTTTAAACCCAGTGAAATAATAAATGTGCGGGAGTGGAGATTCAAGACCAGTCCCACTAGCATTATCTTTCTCCCTATGGAGCACCTTGCTTTTTAATCACCTCTCCAGATAACTCAGTTTCTAGAAGCAAGGTGAGGAAGTCAGTGCCTAGTAGCATCACATTCTGGATAATTCCAGAGTTTTTGGGGAGCTCGTTATTACAAACACAAATGAAAAGTGTTGGGCTGGAGAGATAGAACAGAAGATAAGGCATTTTGGGGCTGGAGCAATAGCACAGCGGGTAGGGTGTTTGCCTTGCACGTGGCTGACCCAGGTTCGATTCCCAGCATCCCATATAGTCCCCTGAGCACCGCCAGGGGTAATTCCTGAGTGCAGAGCCAGGAGTAACCCCTGTGCATCTCTGGGTGTGATCCAAAGAGCAAAAAAAAAAAAAAAGAAGATAAAGCATTTTGCCTTTCATGTTGCTACAACACCTCTCCTTACTTTACCATCAGAGATAACTCCTGAGCACAGAGACATTATTAGCTCCTGAGCACTGCTAGGTATATCTACAACTTCCTCGCAGCCTCTGCCTCCCTACTGCAAATTTAAAGGAAATCATAGTATGGAAGGAAACACTGTTCTTCTTTCCTACTCCCTATCCTCTAGCTTTTCTTGATTCTTTATTTGCCATTTAGCTGTATGGTTTTTGGTGTACAATAGTGGCATTTTGGAAATCTCTTAGATTTCACAGGGAATTTGCCACATCTGTGATTAGGGGGCCCTTAGAGAAGCTCTGATAGACACGAGCTTTCCCACAAAAGGAGACTGGCTAGTCTGAGTTCGGTCTTTTCCCAACAAATTTTAACTTATTTATTATAACTGTAGAAATCATAATCAAAGTGTGTATGTGCATGTGTATGTTTGTGTGTATGTGTGTGTGTGTGTGTGTGTGTGTGTGCGCGCGCGTGCGCGCGCTCGTGCGCATATGCATGCATGTATGTGAAACTACTGAAGAAAACCATCCTCCTTTCTGGATCATTTTAAGCTATCTTCAGGCATATATTACCTCAGAAAAGAAAGTGTTTTCTGTTATGAACTTATATCCCCTATTCTAAGAAGCTTTCCTGAACTCTGAACCATCACCCATCACTGCATATGAGTGTATATCTCCATACAAAGGTTTGCTCCTTATGCTGTGAATATGTTTTATCTTCATGTATGTTTATTCTACTAGAAAGAGCACCTTGAAAACAAGAGTTGAGAATTTTTGCCAGTTTGTAACTCAGTATGTGGCATAGCACTGGGAACATTATCTATGCTCAGTACATATTTGAGAGATAAGGTTATGTATCCCTATAATTACAGACTTGTGAATTTTAATAATAGAGCTACTTGAACTTCTACCCCAAATCCAAAACACCAAAAGGGTGCATCATAAGCCTAGTTAGGAGTTGCTGAGGAAATCATAATTATATTGGCTCCTCTACTTCCTTTGAACTGGCCAACCACTCTGAGTGTGTTCACTTACTTGTCTGGGATCCCTATGTAGAAAGTGACCCAGGTGTATGGAGGGTCCTTTGATTTTCAGCTGTTCTGTGTGTCATGAGCATGTCCGAACGCTAAATAAAGGAAGAGAATATCAATCTCTAAAATAATCTTCGGCCTTAAGCTCAGGACGACTCTGGGTCCCCCAAGACCACTCGAATTTAAGACTATAGGAAGGCTGGGATCCTACTGCATCTCAAAGTCAGTTATGATGATTCACTAATTCATATAGAAAATGTACATTTATACATTTTCTCAGGTTCAATGATAAGCTGAAGCAGATATAGTCCTTGATCTTGCAGATATTACAAACTAGTAAAATAATTAATGATACAAGAGATTCAAGCTTCAACAAACAAACTTAAAAAGGTGACTGTCAAAGTGGCAGGCTGGGGATAGGGTCAGGGGGACTGGAACTTGGGAACTCTGGTGGAGGATAGAAGATACCAGTGGTGGAATTGGTGCTGGAACATAATATGTCTAAAATACAACTATGAATAACTTTCTAAATCATGGGGATTTAATAAAATAAAATAGCTAATGTGCTATTATTATAGACAGATGTACGGAAGTGCATAGCACTGCACTGTAGCACTGTTGTCCCGTTGCTCATCCATTTGCTTGAACGGGCACCAGTAATGTCTCCATTGTGAAACTTGGTGTTACTGTTTTTGGCATATCGAGTATGCCACGGATAGCTTGCCAGACTCTGCCGTGCAGGCAGAATACTCTCAGTAGCTTACCAGGCTCTCTACCCACTGTGCTATCGGCTCCAGTCCACGAAAGTACATAAAAAACCAAATTGTGAACCTACTGGAAGATCTGAGGTGCAAACTGTATCCAAAAGATGAGAAGGAGTCAAACAAATGATGAGGAGATGGCTATATTCCTTGGAGAGGAGATGACATGTGCAAGGGCCCAGGGGCAGGAAGGCAGCTGCTGTGTTTCAGGAACTAGAAGGGGTTTGACATGTATGTGGAAAATGAGGGATAAAGAGGTGAGAAATATTGGCAATGAAAATAAGAAGGGGTCAGTCTATGGAGCTTCTAGGAGGTGCTTTATAGACTTTCTTCTTTTGTCAGTAAGCAGTGGGAACTGGTTTAAAGGTGATTTAAAAATTTTAAAGGATCTTAAATCAGGGGAATGGTATGATCGTATTTTGTATTTAAATTGATGCTATGAGTAGGATATACGGATTATCCCAAAGACCAAAGAGCTCATTCAAAGGCTAGTGAGGTGATTCAAAAAGAAAACAATAGACCAGTGTTTTTAGTGAAGGATGAAGAAGGCAGTAGGTTTGAAATGATGGCATTATTCAACTAAGATGAAGACCGGGCACATATATTTCAGTTGTTTCTTTTATTGCGGAGGCCACACCCAGTGGTACTTAGTGGAGTAGCAGGGTCATTCCAAGTGACTCTGGTGATCAAATTTAGGGTCCCGCATATGAAAGGCATGTGCTCTACTACTTCAGCAACGTTGCCAGCCTTATATTTGTTGTTGTTGTTACTGTTGTTGTTTTAGGGGGTGGAGATTACTCATAGTATTTCAGAGCCACCAGGGCTACATTACAGCCTGTGGTGTTTGAGAGGCTTGTGGTGCTGAGAATTGAACACAGGGCCGCCTCGTGTAGTACGGACATGTGTGCCGCCACCCACAGGTTTCCCTGATATTTACAGGGAAGGGCTTAATTTAAGTCATGGAGTTGAGATAAAGTTGGAGGCATTGAAGTGGGTGTGGAATTGTCAGGTGGAAACATAAATATTAATTGCTGTAACAAAATCATATGTATTGATGACCCAGTATGAGCTAGTCATAGTACTTAAATTTGTCTACAGCATAAAAATTCTATGAAACTTGAATTATTCCCTCAAGGAGACTAACCTCTGAAATTTTATAAGAAATGGCTAGTGATTAAGAGAAAGGGGTATAGAGATACAAGAGCTGGGTAGAGTGATTGTGATAGAGAACTTTAAGTATTTGAAAACAGGAACTTTGGGTTGCTTCAGAAAGCAAAGAAAAATATCAAAATATAAAATCAGAAGGAAGCAGATTTTGATGTGGTATAATAAATTGACTTTTTTCATAGAAAATATTCGAATTGATACTGGATGAGTATTCAATCGATATTAAATGAACACAGAAAAAGGAATGAAGTGATTCCTTTAAGATTCCCCTCCTCCCCCCACTCCCCTACCCCAGCTTTTAAATTCTGTGACTAACTCTTAGTTTATGTTTAAGGTCTAAATTGTTCAGGATGAAGGATTTCCTTGAGTGCTTTTCCTTACTTGGGTCTTACCTATATTCTCCCCAGGCACTTTCAGGATGTTTTAATGAGCAAATTTATCAGGGTTGTGACATCTTCCAGATATACAGTGTGTGATAGAAAATACATCCTACTCCTTGTTTGTGTGTGAGTTCCTCTGTTGCAAAGGAAGAAGGATATTATGACTCTATTTTCTTAACACCTCTTACTCCATATCACTGCTCCATGACACTGGAACTATGTGCAGCCATCAGTGACACTATTCTGGACATTAGGTACCACCTTCTTTCTGCCTTTGTGCAATCGTATTTTCCTTTTGTAGACATACAAGGGCTCTTGCTTGGGTGTTCGTTAAAAGTGACATGCCTAACTGGTCAACATAATTGAACTGGTGGTGGGGCAGTGGAGGGGGGGCGCTGACAGGGACGATTATTGGGGTGTTTTTGGGAAGGAGGTGCACATAATTCTAGACTGGTGACAGGTGCAATATTAGAATTCTGTGCATGGGAAACCACCAATAAAAGTATTGTAAATCACAGAACCTTAATCAATAATAAAAAATATTACAAGAAAAAAATGTTAAGGAAATTCTGTAGCACTGTAGCACTGTCGTCCCGTTGTTCATTGATTTGCCAAAAACAGTAACAACAAGTTTCACAATGGAGATATTACTACTGGTGCCAGCTCCAGCAAAAGGAACTTCTAAGTAAATAAATTTTTTTAAAGAAGTGGCATGCCTTGCCTCTTATTTGGACATATTGCCATGCACCCAAATTAGCACTCAAAGACTTTAGGTCATGGACAAAACATTCTGGGATATTTTTTACTGCTCTGAACTCTTTCAAGTGAGACCTTTTAATGATGGATATCAATCAAAGAAAGAAGAACATTAATAAAGTGAATCTAGTTAGCTCTCAATTACCCTTGCCAATGCAGTGAGGAAGAATACGGCCAGTACAAAAATATTGGCTGATTCATATCATTCATTTGGTTTTGGGATTTCTGCAGACACACTTAGTTCATGGCCTTACTATGCTAGAGCCTTTGGTGATCTTTTCTTCACCCAAACCCAGAGCTTCAGATATCAAATGAAAGAGTTTCTTTGTTAACTGCAGGGAAATTCCAGGGAATTTCTCGGTCTTCAACTTTATTTTTTGTCTGGTTTATTTTTCCATTATTTTGTGTTCAGACTTTTAGGTAGTTGTGCAATCTGATGCTTTCCCAGAAACGTCCCTGTTCCTTGGCTCCAGGTTCTGTTTTGATCCTCAGTCTATGTCTATCTCGGGTTCTAGGTTTCTTCACACCAACACTGACCAGAGTTCATGTTCTCATACATTCAGCAGGAGAAATGGATGACCAGGGATACACATCCTTATCTCCTGACCCCTTTCTTCCTAAGCAGACTTAATCAGACACAAATTTTCTTATGTAGGATATCATTGGTTTGTCCTTTCTCCCTTGCCATAGAGTTTAGGTTTATCTGGTAATAATTTCTAAACTAATTTTAAGACAACATTGGGACATCCTGTTCTCCTTGCCACAAGGAGCGCTTAGATATATCGGGTTACACCCATCAAAGTGCTCCCGAGTCACTCCCATTCCTTTGTCTATCTGTAACCACTTCTCTATGCTCTCTTTCCCAACCAGTTAATCAGCTTTCCCCCCTAATCAGACTCTCTTAATTTGTAAGGTCAGACCTTTCTAGGACACTGAAACTTGCATTGTAAGTTAATATTGCCTTTTTCCTCTCCTTGTGTCTTTTGAATAGTTTACTTTTTTTTTTTTTTTTTGCTTTTTGGGTCACACCCGGGGAAATGCACAGGGGTTACTCCTGGTTCTACACTCAGGAATTACTCCTGGCGGTGCTCAGGGGACCATATGGGATGCTGGGATTCGAACCCGGGTCGGCCGCATGCAAGGTAAACGCCCTACCCGCTATGCTATCGCTCCAGCCCCTGAATAGTTTCCTTTTAAAACAATGTCCTTTTTGTATGGACAAAGAAAGACAGTTGTTAATATGCTTTTGTAACATGGGATTTAATTGGCTTCAAATATTATTCACTCCCGGGCATCTGCTTTCTCGACTTAAGCCTCAGCTGCCCTTACTTCCTTGCACCCCCAAAAGCAGGGTTCTGACGAGGGACAGGACAGACCCAGGGCAAGAGGTGAGTTATGTGCTACCCTGGCATCGAAATGGGCCTGGCCAAAGTGCCTAATGCTTAACCATAAGTTAAGAGCTTGGTTATGGACAAATGCTGTCATGATCCAAAAGCAATGACGAGACTAGGACCCTGCCAGGGATAGGAAAGACTAATCTGGCCTGAGCACTGTAGTCTGAGATCGAGATAACCCCAGGAGAGCAATTCTATAAGCTTAACGCATCTCTTGCTGTGTCCATAGAAATGATTAATATTATGAATACTTACATGTTAGTTGGACAAGGAGAAGAGAAACACACCCATGGGATTTTGCTCTTGGGTGGGTATCCTGCTAAAAGAGAATCTGTCCTAGAAGAAGCATCCCCTGAGGGAAAGAATTTTACCCCTATTGATTGTGACCACACCTATGTGTAAGCCCTAACCCCTCATGCTGGGGGATTTAACTAGGCTGTAAGAGTGGGCTAGGGGCCAGTCCCAGTGCCAGATCTGGAGAAGCTAAACCCAGATCCAGATCCAGAGAAGGAGAATTAAGTAGCATGGGGGAGGAAGAAGCAGGAGGAGAATCAGAGGAGAATGGAGATGGGAATAGAATAAACTGCAACTGAGACCAACCAGCCTGGCCCTCGTTCCTTCCTTCGCCTGCCTCGTCATCGCCATCAACCTCCCCGGGGTGGGGGAAGCGGAGTGAGACTAGCGAACACGAGCAGCAGGAGAAATAGAGCGCCGCTGCCCTGTGCCCAGTGTGGTACTCCCTTTCTTTTTGTATGTTTACACATCTTTCTTTGAGAGGTGGATTGGGCCACACTCAGCAAGGCTCAGGACTTATTCTCGGCTCTGTGCTCAGAGATCAGTCCCGGTGAACTAAGGGGACACTATGCCATGAGTGCTGGGCATTGAGCTGGGAATGGTCACATGCAAGGCAAACTACAACCTCCCTAGCCTCCTCATTCATGTTGTTTATTTCTAGCTTGATTTTAACTCGGAGGGGGTGGCATGGATTCCTGGGTAGCAGCAGATCATCCATAAAGGTTATATGGTGCTGTTAAAAAAGACATAATCTCAATAAATATTAATTCACTCCCTAATCTGCTTGTGGATAAATTAGAAAAGGTCACAATTAGGATTTACATAATGCCTTCTTCATAGGCTCATACAAGGACTTAATAGTTCCCAATGATAATATTATATTAAGTAACACAGATAATATGCTCTCTGATTTGGTGATGACTGACTGCTTACTGTGTGAATTCCACACCTGGCTGCACATTGGAATCCCTTTAGGAGAGTTTTACAATTATAGGCTCTTGGGTGGTGTTTGGGAAAAGCTGATTTATATTTCTCTACCTCTGAGGATTTTCTCAATAATTATGGCACAGCCAGACCATTGTTTCTAAGATTTTAAGATGCATATAATTCACTGAGGGAATTGTGTTAAAATGCAGATTCCAATTCAGTAGATAAAGTGTGGTTTATGGTTTTGTGCATTTCTGACGGACTTGCAAGGGGTCTCCTGCTGTTGGTCCAGAGATATATGGATTAACATGGTCTTACTCTTTGGATTGAGCAGAGCTGCACTTCTTGGGAAGCCAGAGTTCTATGCTCACACCAATTCAATTAATGTGCATGGGAATATTTTGCAGATATTGATATTTCAGAGAATTTTTCCAAATGATTCAAATCTGCTGTTGGAATTGTGAATCACTGTTCAAGAGATGCCTTGACATCTCCCATTCATTTTCCTGTAACCAGGGCAGAGAACCTGGAACTATCTTCCTTATACGAAGTATCAAACATTATCCTGTAACTTGCAGCAGAATTTCTCCAAGCAAGTCCTTGGGCCACCTGCATCAGAAGCCCTAGAGTACTTATTATAAATAAATACATGTTCCTGGGCCTCCCTCCAGATAGACAGAATTAGAATCTTTGCAGCTGGTGCTCAAGAACCTGATTAGAAATAAATCTCTCCAGGTGCTTTACATGTTCAATCAAGTCTGAGAAATGCTGTCTTATAAGATAAAATAAAATCTCCTGTAGTCAGGAGTTACAAGTTGGTCTCAACCAACTTGTTTTTGAGCCTTTTCTTTATTTCCCTTTTCTGTTGTATTAATCCCCTGTGGCAGAAGGCTTCTAAGATGGCCCCCGCAAGACCTTTATCTCCTGGAAGTCCTGTGCTCATGTAATCCCTTCCCTTTGACTGTGACTGCAGTTTTGGATTCATTTCAAGGGAAGAGAATATAGCAGAAGCAGTGGGATGATGCTTCTAAGATTAGGTTACATAAACATACAAGATGTTTGCCATCTTGCATACTCTTTCTCTCCCTAAGTCTCTGTTTTTCAGAAGAAAGCTGCCATCTCATGAGAAGCCCTGTGAAGATGCCTATGTATGGACTTAAGACTGGCCATCATCCATACAAGTGGATTATCTTACAGAAACTACTTGAAATTCAGTAGTGAAACTCAGCCGACACCTTGACTGGAGGAGGATTGAACCAGAAGACTCAACTCAGCTCTGCCTGGACCCAAAGAAATTATGAGACAGTAAACTGTTTTGTGTATCTAAATGTTGTGGTCATACTATATAACAATATATAATAGTGAAAACAAGTCTTAAAATGGAGATGTTACTGGTGCCGGCTCGAGCAAATTGATGAGCAATGGGATGAGAGTGACAGTAACAGTGACTTTGAAAGACCCTTTTCCTTTCATGTGTCCATGTCCTACCTCCTTCAAACCTCAGCTGTTTTTAAGTGGTTCCAGAGCACTGGATAATTCTCAGTGTTATATGGTACATACTTTTTAATTTGTAATATCTCATTGTAATTTCCAATATGCTGTCTTTTAGCATAAATTGTAAACACATTGATAAGGATAGGACTTAGGCCAGATTTTTTTTTTTTTTTGGTGATAGTACAGTGGGTAGGGCGTTTGCCTTGCACATGGCCAACCTGGATTCAATTCCTCCATTCCTCTTGGAGAGCCTGGCAAGCCACCAAGAGTATCTCGCCTGCATGGCAGAGCCTGGCAAGCTCCCCATGGCATATTCGATATGCCAAAACCGGTAACAACAAGTCTCACAATGGAGATGTTACTGGTGCCCACTCGAGCAAATTGATGAGCTTTTTGGGTCACACTGGTGATGCACAGGGGTTAGTACTGGCTCATGCACTCAGGAATTACACCTAGTGGTGCTTGGGGGGCCATATGGGATTCTGGGAATCGAATACGGGTTTGCTGCGTAGAAGGCAAATGCCCTACCCTCTGTGCTATCACTCCAGCCCTAGACCAGATCTTGATTTATGGTTATAATCTTTCTATTTCCATGATCTATCTCAATGTTATGAACTTGGTGTGGTGTCATCTAAAATAAACAGAAGATGAAGATGACAGTAGAATGGAAGAAATACTCAACAAGAGGCCTCAATAGACAGCTCTTCTCACATTTGTCTATACTCTGTATCCTAACACCTGAGCTTTAAAATTTTAATTTTTTAAATTGTCACTTAGGTAAAATGCTTACAATTGTGTTAACTTGCATGGTTCTGATGAACAAAGATAATGCACCTTCACCACTATCAAAATGCCCTTGACCCTCCACCATTTGTGTCTGTGTTGTCTCTAATCTTCCCCCTCCCTCTTTCTCTGCTCACTGCTTGATAACTGGTGTGTGTAGAGAATCCCAGACTGATGAGATACTTGAGCAGGTAAAGCAAGGACTTGGCTACTAGAGCCAACAGGGTGAGAACACTCTCTTAGGATAATGAAATATTTCTGCCTTTTAGCTCTCTGCCTATCAGTGATCTCAGTGGCTTCCTCTGGTGTGGCTCCTTACAGTCTCAAATGCTTTGTCTCATCCATTTCAACATAGGACTTGGGAACCCATAGTTAGGATTCAGTTGATTCATGATCACATCAGAAATCCCACATTTCCACAAGTAATTTGTCTCTAAGGTCTCTCTTAGCAACTGGCAGAGAAGGAAGCCTGTACAATATCCCTCCATGTCCATCCCAGGGGTCTCCAGGATGTCTCTGTAAGCTGAGGAGGTTATAAAACATTCAATACCTGAGCTACTCATAGAGGCACTTCAGGAAATGAGTCTATTCATCCTTCTTCATAGAGTAAGAGTTAAAGCTCTCTCTAATAGCTTTGGAAATTTTGATTACGATGGTAATGGAAAACTACCCTTGCTTTATCTAGTTTATGCACACAAACACTCTCACAATAAAGACTGCAATGAGCTACAGCACTCATGAGAGTAGAAATTCTGTTCATCACATCCCGCTTCCACAATAGTAGGATCTTCTCAGGGTAGAGGGCTGTTTCTTTGAACCTTTTCACAGGAATCTGTGAGAGACAGATGCAGGGCCCCTGGGTGTCTCAGCATAACCTCCTCTTTTGCCCTTCTTGACTGATAAAGAAGTGCCACTTCAACTGAGCACGAAGATGGGGCCCTCGTCTCAGTCCCACTGCTGTCTCTCTTATCAGATGTTACTGTTGAGGTTATCAGGTAGCCTCATCTGGGGTGTGGTGCACATTTTAGCCAAAGGATCTGTAACTGGATCTGCCACCTTCCTTCGACCCGGGTGTGTGTGTGTTGGGGGCGGGGGCGGGCGGCAGGGCTTCAGAGACGGTCAGAAGTGGTAACTGTAACACTGTGGATATCGGATCCACAGTAGTAAGTCCCCACATCTTTTGTTGTAGCTTTTGGAATGTCAAGTATATATTGACTCATTAAGATATTGATTTCCCCTTTGAAATTATTCCTTAAATTATTATTAGAATTGTTGCTTAGCTTGTATACCAGGACCAGGGCATTATCTTCATTCTTCTTATACCAGCTCATTTGATAGTTCTTCAGATCTCCTCCCGTTACACTGCAACGGAAGGTGACAGGCTCTCCTACTTGAACCGTCAGAGTTCTGGTGTCTGGTTCTAAAATTATATCCATGGGGGCCCCTGAAAGAGAAAACCCTCAGTGAGAGGCTGTGGAGAAGCCCCCCCCCCCACCAGTTGGGGAGAGATTGCTAGAGACAAGCTCAGCATGGCTCTCTCTCTGGAAAATTGCTTCTGCTGCATATCCCCACCGCCAGCCCCAACCCCCACACTTGCAGCAAAAACCCAGCAGCTTGTCCTGACCTGTACAGAAGACAAAGAAGCAGAGGCTGAAGAAAGGGCAGACCCCCAGCATGGCTTCAGGGAGGTGCCTCTGTGCTGCGAGGCTGCTCTCTGCTGCTGGCCCCAGATCATCTGCGGTCCGTTACCGTGGTGGTTTGGTGCTAGTCACTCCCCTAGAGGGAGGAGGGACCAGGTAAGACTCTTTATTCAACACACACGCCCTAACTTACCCTCATAGGTCAGTCACTGTTTGGGCAGGCATCAGAGTGAATAGATGAGGCATCTACCCTCAGAGAGCTTCATTTTGAGTGGGAGATAGACAGGAAGTCATGACAAAGGCGTATTAAAAACCCTGGAAGTGGTAGATCGAAACTGCTCTAGAGGCATAAGGTGAAGTGCTGCTTCTGCTGGGGTGTGTGGAAGAAGTGACCTAACTTGGTCAGACTCTGGGTCTCAGCCGTTCCCAGGACATGGAGAGGCCCTGGGTAAAGGCACAAGGGCAGGCTTGGCTAGTCTGCCACAGAGCTATCACCTACCTAGCTAGAATCTGTTGTTGATTGTTAGTGGCTAACATTTGGACATCACCCCTGATCCCTATGTAGTGTCATTACCATATCATTTGTCAATGGCACACTCTTTTATTTAATAACAATAAACAGGATTTTATTATATTTTACGATTATAAAACTTGAAAACATTGTGAAGAAGCAAAAATGTGACAAGACCAAAATCATGACTATATATGTATATTAGTGTTGCTTTTAACAAATTTCTATGTCTATTTGTGATTTTCATCATCTTTTTCTGACTTTGAATAGCATGGATTTGGCGGTTGATGTCTTTTACCAGTTTGGGAACATTCCAACTATTCTCTCCTTATATGTTGTTTTATTCCCTTCCCTCTTCTTTTGAAATGCCACTTACATGTACTTGTTAACCTTAATCCAGGATCCCCATGGTTTCTGGCACATTTTTCTTCTCTTTGTGTCCTGGACTTTATTCTCAGTTACCTTTAAATTTATTAATACTACTAAAATTCATATGTTTTCTATTGAACTTATACAATGAGTTTTTAACTTCTCTTACTGCAACTTGTAAATTCAAGATTTCTTAGGTGGTTATTTTATATATTTGAGGGGTTTCCAGATGGTACCCAGGAAGCTTGGAGACTCCTGCCACTGATCCTTTGTCAACAGGGCTGGCAGGTCAGTACCAGGGACAGAGAATACAGTACTTCTTGATCTCCTCACTGCCAGGGATTACCCATAGTGCATGTATTAAACCAAGGTTGATCACATGCAGGGTTAGTACTTTAATCCTAGTAGTATCTCTCTGGCTTCCTGTTGGTTATTTTTTAAATTAAATTATTATTATTTTTTTTATGAATCACTGTGGGGTACATTTATAGACTTACAAACTTTTGAATGACACACTGCTTTTGCAGGTCAAGAAACCTTGGGGTGTAAATCTTGCTTGGTGCCTCTGGTTGAACTCTACAAGAAGAAAACATCCAACCCCATCAAAAAATGGGGCAAAGAAATGAACAGAAACTTTACCAAGGAAGAAATACGAATGGCCAAAAGGCACATGAAAAAGTGCTCTACATCACTAATCATCAGAGAGATGCAGATCAAAACAACCATGAGATACCACCTCACACCACAGAGACTGGCACACATCCAAAAGAACAAAAGCAACCGCTGTTGGAGAGGATGTGGGGAGAAAGGGACCCTTCTACACTGCTGGTGGGAATGCCGACTGGTTCAGCCCTTTTGGAAAACAGTATGGACGATTCTCAGAAAACTAGAGGTTGAGCTCCCATTTGACCCAGCAATACCACTGCTGGGAATATATCCCAGAGAGGCAAAAAAGTACAATCGAAACAACATCTGCACATGTATGTTCATCGCAGCACTGTTTACAATAGCCAGAATCTGGAAAAAACCCGAATGCCCCAAAACGGATGACTGGTTGAGGAAACTTTGGTACATCTATACAATGGAATACTATGCAGCTGTTAGAAAAAAGGAAGTCAAGAATTTTGTAGTTAAGTGGATGGGCATGAAAAGTTTCATGCTGAGTGAAATGAGTCAGAAAGAGAGAGACAGACATAGAAAGACTGCACTCATCTATGGTATATAGAATATCAGAGTGGGAGACTAATACCCAAGAACCGCAGAAATAAGTACCAGGAGGTTGACCCCATGGCTTCGCGGCTGGCCTCACGTTCCGGGGAAAGGGCAACTCAGAGAAGCGATCACCAACTACATTGTAGTTGAAGGCCATGTGGGGGAAAGGAGTTGCGGGCTGAATGAGGGCTAGAGACTGAACACAGCGGCCACTCAACACCTTTATTGCAAACCACAACAGCTAATTAGAGAGAGAGAACAGAAGGGAATGCCCTGCCACAGTGGCAGGGTGGGGTGGGGGGGAGATGGGAGTGGGGAGGGTGGGAGGGACGCCGGGTTTACGGGTGGTGGAGAATGGACACTGGTGAAGGGATGGGTTCCCGAACTTTGTATGAGGGAAGTATAAGCACAAAAGTGTATAAATCTGTAACTGTACCCTCACGGTGATTCTCTAATTAAAAATAAATAAATTATAAAAAAAAATCTTGCTTGGTGCCTTAACCAGTGACCAGGTTTATAGTGTAATTGCAGCTATCTTGCCAGGATGTTGAGTGAATACATGTGCAGTGTTCGTTCTCGAGCCTGGCACACATTTGTAGGTCCACCTACCAATGCTGTTTTCTTTGTGTCAAGTCTCAGCTTTGTCATGATTGGCTTATTGACTTAGTCACAGTTCCCTGCCTGAGCTGAATTGAGGCCATGTCAGCGATCAATGGGAAGTAACAATAACTTCTCTCACCTTTGGCAAAGGACTGCCTCTGGCAGCCGAGGGTGGAGGCCACCTATGAGCCAGAGACTCAGCCTTGGTAGGTCAGGGATGAATAGCAAACAGGACTTGAAAAGGCTAGAAGATCCCGAAGCCATATTAAATCAGCTCGTACGTAGGCCTAGTGCCATTATCTTTGATAGTTTCTGTCATTTGGGGCCTTTATATCAACCGTCTATCCATAGGACCACTTAAATATCTCTGGGAGAGAGGGTCAGAGTTCTTAGTTTTCTCTCTAATGGGAACTTTCAGGACCTACTGTGCTCTGGATTTGGGAACACATACTTTCTCTCCCTGCTCTTGTTGAGTGCTTTAGGGGAGAGAGAGGGACAGAGAGAGAGAGACAGAGACAGAGACAGAGAGACAGAGAGACAGAGAGGGGGAGAGAGAGACCTTTTTAAAAAAACTTAAAATTTTATCTCTCCCTCATTACTCTGCAAGTTCTCAGATACCAGCACAGCCCGACTCAGAGATGTGCCCCTGTTTATCTCTGTGAACACATGTCTCATTTGTCTGCTCTGCTTCTTGCTGCTGTCTCTGCTCTCTGCTAGGGTGCTGGTTGGTTGAACAAGCAACAGCAGAACAGCAATAGCACAGAGGAAACAGTGTTTCTCCTTCCCTTGGTCAGGCCCTCACTTCTTGGTGTCCCAGAGCAGCTGTCAGTAAGTGGTTCTTCTGTCTGACTGATTTGGGCTCAGATCGCTCCAAGGCAGGGATTACTTTGTTTCTCTGATTTGTTTTTACTGAAATGTCTGGACCCGCTGACTGTTTTAAAGCAAACATGAGATATTTTTGGAAATTAGTTAGGAGTTTCAATGGGTGTCAAGGAAAATCACAGTGTCATTTGTCTCTGAAAAGATTTTGGCTGCCAATATTCCATCTGCGACTCACTTACCCAGCTGTGTGGCACCGAATTGGAGCAGCTGCCAAGCAAAACAGTATAGGGGCAAGTTGGGACTTTTGGAGTTGTAATGTTGTTTCTGTTACTGACTTGGGACTCTGGGATGTAAATAAACAAACTTTTCCATATTTAGTCTCAGCTCATTTCCTTGAGGATCTTTTCCTGGCACTTATCGCCCAGCTCATCCTGAAGTCTAAAGGTCCTAATTCCAACCTGAACTTTCCTCCTGCAACAAGCCTATAATTCCTCCCCAAGGAGTCGTTCTCAGTCCAACATGTGTGTGGTTGGGTTCCTCTGTTAAGGCAGCAAATCCCCCACCAGTAAGCACTCCCAAATGGCAGAAGACCATTCGCATCTATGGCCCTTGGCACAGTAACTGGCACATAGCAGATATCCGATGTGCACTACTGAATAAATAATGAGTCATTCAAAGGCTTGACCCTGAGATTCATGGATACTTGGTGAGCATTCTTTTTTTATTGAATCACTGTGAGATACAGTTACAAAGTTTTCATGAATGAGTTTCAGTCATACAATGATTGAACTCCCATCCCTTCACCAGTGCACATTTCCCACCACAATGTTTCCATTATCCCTCCTGCCACCCCCATCCCATCCTAACCCCTGCCTTTGTGGCAGGCACTTTCCTTCTTACTCTATTTCTACTTTGGGCATCATGGTTTGCAATACAGATACTCAATCTACTTTCAGCACATATCTCCCATCCCAAGTGATCCCTCCAACAATCATTGACTTAGTGGTCACTTTTCTATCCCAACTGCCTTTTCCCCCAGCACATGAGGCATGCTTCTTGGTGAACATTTGGAAAGCTGTTTCCTCTTCCTACTCACCTTTTCTTTGATGGTATCATCCAAAGATGGCGAGGGGAGGTGGAGCACTTCATTACACAGTGACGGAATGGTTAGGAGATATAGTTATGCCATCAGTGCCTCTACAGTTTGTTTTGGATTCCTGTGATCACTCTCAGGAAACCTAGACTGGGCTCTGCTCTCAGAGTCAATAGTTCTCTAGTGACTATTCTTCTCGATCCAAATGTTACCTTTGGTAGTAGCACATTTTGAAAAGGCAGAAAGATGATTTCTCTTTTTGAGGCACTTAGCATGGCAGAACCAGAGACCTTGGTGATAGTCTCATAGAACCCGTTTTCCTAAAGCCATGTGACATAGCACGAAGCTTTGAATTATGGCTCCAGGAAGGAATTATAGAATCATTTCTTACGGGCAGAGAATGAAGCAGGATTGCTAGCCCTGTAAGTATCCTTGAGGGAATCTGCAGACTACCCTTGAGCCTTCAGCAATTCTGGAGCTGTGTCCCTCAGAATGCCGAGGTGCCTTGCAGAAGAGCAAGTGATGTTCTCAGCCAACACTCCTGGCTGTGCCTGTCTCAGCAGGGTTAACACCTTGAAATCTGATATCCAAAGCCAAGTTTTGCAGAATATGTCTTCAGTTCTTGGGCCTGAGAAAAGTCTCCTATTTTATGTTATTTCATGCCCTTGTCTGCTCTTAGGGGGCACCAGTGCTGATGAGCCCATATGTTGGCTGCAAATGAGAAAACCAGCGAGGCAGCAGGGGACTAGGGTTTCCACTGATGAAAAAATACTGGATCTAAAGCAGCAGGAAACTGTGTCTTCAGAAGAGAAAATATAGAAGTCAATCTGACCTATTCCCAGTTCCCAACTCAGCAATTCACACCAAGGAGTTTCCATGGTTGGTTTCTGACATAAACAGGGACCAGTGCAGATGTCTCTTTGCAGAGCATATGCTTTCCTTGCATCTTGGAATGAACCTCACTTGACTGTTTCATTTTTGTGGGGGCAGGGGGGAGAGATGCCCAGCAGTGCTCAGGGCACCTGGCTTGGTGCTGGTGATCAAACCTGGGTCAGCCACATGCAAGGCAAGTGTCTAACCCTGGTACTTATTTCTACAGCTTTATTTTTCTTATATATATTTTTTATTTCTTATTTTTTATTTTTTTTATTTC
This sequence comes from Sorex araneus, assembly GCF_027595985.1. NCBI lineage: Eukaryota > Metazoa > Chordata > Mammalia > Eulipotyphla > Soricidae > Sorex > Sorex araneus. Next base: position 74,875,964 of record NC_073304.1, read on the forward strand.
TACTTATTTTTTTTGCTTTTTAGGTCACACCCGGTGATGCACAGGGGTTACTCCTAGCTCTGCACTCAGGAACAACTCCTGGCGATGCTGGGAATCGAACCCGGGTCAGCTGCGTGCAAGGCAAAGGCCCTACCCGCTGTGCTATTGCTCCAGTCCCTCCACATTTTTTTTTTTATGTCAAAAGGTTTGGTGTCCTTTGACTCAATCTGTAATCTTCTTGGAAGTGGGGGCCTTTTCTGGTCATAAAGTATGCCTGTTATGTTGATTGAACTAATTTCTTATTTATAATTATGTTCATAAACAACTTTAATTTTATTTTGAGCTGCATGTTTGCAAATTATTTCACTATCCATTTAATGAGTGAGACTACTGTTGTGTTTTAATATCTCATAAAGTCTATATTTGCTTGTTTTATGAGGGTCAAGCAGACATCACTTTCTCTAGTTTTATTTTTGTGTGTGTAGGAATCTCTTAATAATTTATCAGCACCCACTGAAAAAAAGGTCCTGAAGGTCTTTTGAATTGCATTTCTTTGAATTTCCATTGATATTAAGTTCTTACTAATGGGACACTAATGTAGGATAGTATACGTAATTGTCCTAGAGATTTATTTATGTTTTTATCAACAAATTCCCAAAGGCTTAAGCCAAATAGTAAGGACATGGATATTGAGCAATAATCATCATCATCAAGTCATCACCATCAATAACAATAAGGCCAGTTAATACTTGCCAAATATGTCATCTGTGCCAAGTTTTTCTCTAAGTGCATTGCTTGAAATGGTTTATTTGATTCTTGTAACAGACATCTATGGTAGGTATTATTGTTATTATTTTATCAAAGTAGAAAATAATGCACAAAGCAAATTGCCTTAAGGTCATGAAGATAGCTAGTCAGTAAGTGGAAGATCAATGCCTAGTTCAAAATTCATTAAGCCTGATTCCTGAGTCTACTTGAGCATATCATAGCACTGTGCTACCTGTTCTTATCTATGTATCTATGTATCTCTCTATATATCTATATGTGTGTATATATGCATCTAATAGACATTATATATACATGGAGATAATATTATTTTTTTAAAAAATTATTTATTTTATTGAATCACCATGTAGAAAGTTACAAAGTTCTCAGGCTTATGTCTCAGTTATACACTGCTCAAACACCCATCCCTTCACCAGTGCCCATATTCCACCACCAAAAACCCCAGTATACCTCCCCCCACCCCCCCTGCGTAGCTGATAAATTTCACTTCATTTTCTCTTTACCTTGATTACATTCCATATTTCAACACAAAACTCACTATTGTTGTTGGAGTTTCCCCCCCAAAAAACAGCTCTGCTGACAAGGAAGCATTTGATAATTAGTTTTCCATTGCTGAGAATGAAGAGATATGAAGTCTCGAGGCCGCGATAGCCACTTCATAGCGACTTCATAGCGACAGCCACTATAGTGACTTCATAGCGATAGCGGCTGCGCGGTTTAGGACTTCTGTATTTTAGTAATTAAGTCCAGGGAGATTTATGTTAGAAATTGCATCATTTCTCTTCCTGGGGCAGCATGGGGCAATGGCTTAGTTCACAGTCTACAGACATGGCTGCAAGCAGTTGCTGGGACCAAAAGTAGTCTAGCTGGCCTCCAGATCGTGGTCAATCAGCAGCAGAGCAGCCGCACAAAAGTGTGGCCACCCGGGTTGAATCTCAGTGGAGCACGGAGATAATATTATTCTTAAGATTTAAGAAATGCTGTTCGTTTTCAAGGATTCATAATTAAAATATTAATCGCTGGCCTTGATTTTGTATGTTAAGTTTAATTCATAGGTTTTTCTGGGTCTTATGGACTGTGATTTTATTTGTCGTGTTGAATACTTGAATAATACAGCAGGATTCAATTTCCCTTCTCCTGGCTTAGCAAGATAAACACAAGGAGGTGCAACTTGCTGAAGACATTTTGGTATTTGAGAAGTACTTATTTGTTTTTACCTTTGTATCCCCAGTGCTTCACCTATCAATTTGCAAACTACAAGGGCCCTTCAATTTTGAATGCATGTATGGATGAATGGGTGGGGGAAGCTCAAGATGACACTGAGAGGGGCTGGAGAGAGCACAGAGGGTAGGGAGTTTGCCTTGCATGCGGCCAACCCGGGTTCGATTCCCAGCATCCCATATGGTCCCCTGAGCACCGCCAGGGGTAATTCCTGAGTGTAGAGCCAGGAGTGGCCCCTGTGCATTGCCAGGTGTGACCCCAAGAAAAGCCAAAAAAAAAGATGACACTGAGAAGCCCCTGTCATATTGAACAACTTCTGAATCTTGTGTTTGCTTGAGGTTTACAATTTTTGCTCAGCGAGACACCCAGCATGCATCATGGTGCCTGAAGTACATAGTTGGTAAATGGCTTTGTCTCTTGGCCGCAGGTTTTTAATGGTTAAGGTACTGGAGGACAACTTTCTATCCAGAGACAACTGATAATTCTCAGATTCCAAGGGGCCTTGAAAGGCATGGGAGATATATTTGAGTCTTTGGTCAGCTCTCTGCAGATACTAGTAGACAGAATCATAATTCTTGGCAGAAATGTTATATTGGCATTGGAACTTAACGTCTGTCCCAATCATGGACATCTTCTTTGGAGGCTGTGTAATTTCCATCCTGCAGGAGCTGTCTGGCAAAGATTAAACCAAAAAAGGAAGGGAGGGGGATGAGAAATAAGAAGTGGTGGAGAGCTGCACCCATTTACCTGGGAGACACAGAGAAAGGACAGCGTGATGCAGAACAGCCAGCCCATAGGGCGTCTGTGGTTCTCCTCAGTGCTGTACCATAAGCATTTGCATGCACAAAGCACTCAGACCATCTTATCTGCAATAGCCAGGTGGCTGCTTCATTGCTGCAGCAATAAAGAAAAGAGGTCCATGGGGGTGGTTGGTGCTTGTGCTATCAAAAGACACACTCTGATTTGTTCAAAGGCAGTGACCCAATAGGACCCTTTAGAGGAGGCTCTATGCCCCCTGCCACCTGGGGCCTGTGTTTTCCTCATGTGGCGTGATTCCCTTATCAGCCCCACGAGGCTGATTCTCTGAAAAGAAACAACCAGGGAGGTAGTTTTTGTTGAAAGACATTGGGTTCTTGATTCTGAGTTTCGGGACTCTAAAAGAATAAGAAAAGGTAGGGACTGACAATTTCTTGCATGCACTGTGACAGTCATTGTCCATTAAGCAGTTTCTGTTCAGAGAGGGAGGAAGTAATTTGTTGATTTTTAATGAATCAATGAGTCAGTAAATCCTCTGATCAGAAGATAGTTATGGAGTGCCAAATATATGCAACTTCTCTCTAAGTGCTGAAGATTCTGTAAAAGGAAAAACGAGTCAAAGTTTTTGCCATAGTAGAGTTTAAAGATTGGGAATTTTTAAAACTTGAGTCAAGAGAAAGAGGTCCAGCCTATTAGATAACATACAGGAAAGCTAAGCAGGGGTGGGGTGAAGAGGTTTTTGGCTTCTGCACCCAGACAGGGGGTTTCCCAGGCCACGTGGCAGCTTGTGACCGCATCATGAAGGAGCACAGGCTGGAATTGTCTGTGGCCACCCAGGCCCTGTACAAGAATCAGAGAGTTCCTTTTCTGACTACCTTCATTTATAACTATCATCCTGTTAAGAAATTATTCTATTTGTTGAAACCCAAAGTTTCGGAGTTCCTGACTTAGCACTGTTATCTTTCTATTCTTGGAGCAGAATCAGCGTGGCTGTGACTGTTCCCACTGTGAGGATAACTACATCTTTTGTATGATGGTTTCCTTTTCATGGTGTACACAATGACTGCAGAGCCAGGAAATTTTAATTTGGGATAAATAATAAGCCATCTTAAGGCCAATCTTATTTTGAGAGTCAGGGTTGATGGAGGTCAAGGTTTCTTTCTCTTTGAATCACCTTTCCTAAAGTTTTCCCTCCCACCACTGCTTCTATTTTACCTCATTTCTTTCTCTCCCCCCCACTCTTGTCTTAAGGGGGCTCATTTTTTTTTCCTGAGATAATCTCAGAAACAACCTTAAAGGGAAAATAGGACAAATGAACAAAGAAGTAATTAAAAAAATCACCTCAGGATGCCAAGACTTAGGGTAATACAAAATATATATTGGGATAATTGTGACCACACACACACACACACACACACATGTATACACACACATGTGAAGTTAGAAGGTTGGTGGCAAGGCTGTGGGTATACTGCACTAGAGCAAGTGGTGTGACCATAGTGATGTTTATGATGTTTTGGATAGTGGGGTTTCCCTGGAAGATGCATGTGTACTTTGTAGTTGTACTAGATAGACTCACTAAATGATTCCTGGGGAAGGGGCCCAAGAGATAGTACAGGTAGAGTGTTTGCCTTGCATGCAATCCACCTATGGTTCAATCCCATACGGTTCCCCAAGTACTTCTAGGGATGAACCCTAAATGCAGAGCCAGGAATAAGCCCTGAGCATTGCTGGGTGTGACCTGAAAGCAAAACAAAAACCAAACCAAACCAAAACAAAAGACTCCCAGGAAGACTGTTTCTGGTGGGGAGAGGACGAACTTACCCAAAGTCTTTGTGCAAGAAAAAAGATCTTAAGTGCGTGGGGAGGTAAAAAGCTTCTCCCAGGCTTCCTCTGCATTGGGTTTCCTTCCACCAACATGAAGAGGAGAAAAGATAATTCAGTGAAGAGGAATGGTATAGAAAAGACAGGTAACCGAGATTTCATATTCAAATGATTGCCAGGTGGTTTTAGGTACAGTAGTTGGGTGCTCATTCATAAAACTGAACCTATAGGCCTCACATACTGGGGAGAGGGCAACTGAGAGAAAGGATCACCAAGTATAATGCGGTCGGAGGCCAAGCGGGGGAAGGGTGATGCGGGCTGAATGTAGACTAGAGTCTGAACACAGTGGCCACTCAACATCTCTATTGTGAACCAGCCACAGTGGCAGGGTGGGGTGGGGGGAGATGGTATTGGGGAGCGTAGGAAAGATGCTGGGTTTACCGGTGGTGGAAAACGGGCACTGGTGAAGGGATGGGCTCTCGAACTTTGTATGAGGGAAACATGAGCACAAAAATGTATAAATCTGTAACCGTACCCTCACGGTGATTCACTAATTAAAAAAAAATAAATTTTAAAAAATAAATATAACTGAACCTATAATAAAGGAAGGTTAAGACCAAGAGTGAGAGGCTCAAGAAAATGCCTTGCCCCAAGTCCCCTTTATTGGTGCTTAAAATTCTGTTTTCTGTGTTGAGTTTTTGGGACCATCGAAATACAAAATTGCTCCTAGAAGGATTGATACCTTAAGCCTTAGAGTGCTAAAAAGTGAGGATTGCTTTCTGACGATAAGGTCTCAGAGCATGGGAACTTGAGATTCTTGTAGCCCACAACCAGGAGCCAGGAGGAGTTCACTCTCACCAATCCTTCATCACTACATATCATGCAGCTACTCTTCCCCTGGTGCTGGGTTTGAATCCAAGTCCTCATACATGCTAGGTTCGCCATTTACCACCAAGCCAACCCTCAGTCCTACTTCCATCGACTTTTTAAATGTCTTTGAAAGTGTTTCTTCTTTCCCATCCTTTATCTTTGATCCTTCTCAATGTCCATCTCAGGTTTTGCATTAGCTTTATATCTAATCTCACTGCTCTCTATCTGATCTCATCTTCCCTCCACGGCGATCTCTGGAAACATTTCCCAAGCACATTACCTTTTATTTATCTTTGATTTCTGCACATTTTTCACAGGGAAAAATAATCCAAATGCTCTTCCGGCTCACATGACCTTTCTCAACCAGGACTCACCCTATCACTCCAGCGGTTCTGCCCCATCTGATACAATCATTTCTTGGAGATTGGGGGCACCGTTCCCCGACCACGATCCTAGCCTGACTCGCTCACGCTGTAAACTCTCTGCTTACAAAGCCCTTCTCCAATATCTCCATTGCTCAAAACCCTTCATCCTTTAAGTTATTTCAGCCAGGCCTTCCTCTAGGGAGCCTTTCTCAGAATTTCTGGAACAAATCTATCTTTCCCTCTGTTGGACAACTGCACCCTCCTCTGACCTTAGAAATTAGTGATACGAGGATCTCCCTTTGGAGAATACTGCCCCCTCCATCCTCTCACTGCCATCAGAAGGAAAAGATCAATTTCGTAGGGAAATTGATTTTCAAGGGCTGCCAATGTCCTCTGTTCAAAACACAGTTCATCTGCCTCAATTTGCCCTGAATTCAGAAGGCAAACTTGCTAGTTTCTGAACAGAATTGGAAAGAAACTTGCCTGATGGAATCATTTCTGGTTAATGTGCTAAGGATCTTTGTTCTGACACTGGCCATATTTTGAGTAAATAGTCCATTTTCAGTTCCTTAGTATGTAACCAGGTAGTTTTAACATCCCCACTTCCCCAGGAAGGATGCTGGTGTGTGGCGTTTGGAGGCACTGACCATGATCCATTCACTGAAATCACAGATCATGAAAATTCTGATCTACCTGTTGGTCTTCGGGGTTGCACTGTGTTGGAAACTGTAAGAAACTGGTTTCAGGGGGAGCAATTCTAGGCACAATCACTTGGGAGAAGGTATTAGTAAGTGGGGAACTCAGAAACGAGCCTGGGTTTTTCAAAAGCAAGGCAGAAGGGTCTGCAGCTTGCCATAAGTGTCAAGCCTGGACATCAGACATAGTATCCAGGCCTCAGGTGTTGCCTACCCTCTGGAGATCTGGTGCTGGAAATTGGGCCTGGAGGCAGGTTTGTGTTTGAAAGCAATGAGCTACCCCTCGGGATGACTGCTTTTCTCTCCAGGCTTATGTCTTGGCTGTCAATCTTCTCTCTTATGGAAATTTCTGTACATTGCTTTTTCCAGGCGTAGAACAGAGATACCACCCTAGAGGCCTGTTCCTTAATCACACCGAAGGCATCCTGAGAAAGTACATAGTACAGGACATGCTTAACATATGATCAATTTAACTCCCCAGGACAGTTGACAGACAAATGCTATTTTAGAATGTGTGTGTGTGTGTGTGTGTGTGTGTGTGTGTGTGTGTTTCCTCCCAGTTACTGTTTGCTCTGAGGGAAAGTATCCTCTGATTTATAGCACTGTTTTATGAGATGGACACACTTTTTATGAGGAGCATGTAGTCTAAGACCTATATCAGAACTGTAGGGAAAAATGTGAATTAGAAACTTTTATAATGTGAAAGTTCCATAGGAAAAGAAAACTCTCTCTTCCCCATTAGTTCCCTGAAGACCTTAGAGCGTGCTAGGGTTCTGATAAACTGCAGGGCCTCTTCTTTTGCTTAGAAAACTTGAGAAAGGTGGAGAATAATTTCATTTACTTCTAAAACAGATATCTGCTGATTGTGATAGAGAATGTGAAGTCATCATAAAACAGAAGAGATGTGGGATTGGAGAAATAGCACAGCAGGTAGGGCATTTGCCTTGCATGCGGCCAACCCGGGTTCGATTCCCAGCATTCTATATGGTTCCCTGAGCACTGCCAGTGTGTGGTTCCTGAGTGCAGAGCCAGGAGTAGCCTCTGTGCAAAAAAAAAAAATCCAGGAGAGATGTGGTACATTAAGATGGTAAGTCGTCTGTTAGAATTAAGAGCATTTGCTTCATCCAAGAAGAATTTAGTCTAGAGACCTAATCTCACTGTGTTTGCCTTGTCAGGCCTTGAAGGCTGGGCCCCACCTGAGATGCTGGAGGGAAGGTGGAATGCCTTCAGGGAGGAAATTATTTTCCCCATGATCATCTCAGACAGGCAGGGGTGGATCCTTGGACTCTGCACCTGGAGATGTGGCCCAGTTTGGGTATTTACTGAAGATGCTGACTAGTACCTTGTCTGTGGAGGGAGAGAATGAAACATTCACGTTGGGTTTTGGGTCTCACTAGGCTTGTGTGTGCTTGATCCTCTTCTCAAGCTTTTCTCTGTGCTTTTTAGTGATTTGGAAGCAAGCTTTATCCACATCGACATGGAACTACTGGGGGCACAGGGAGGTGTATTGAGGGGAGAGTATCCTGGGAAAGATTCTTCTGAGATGACATGAGGTGACCTTTGGGAGAGCTTTGCTTTATTGGGGTTGTGAGCTCCATGAGAACCCACTGTGGGGCAGAAAATTACATAAATCTCCTCTGGGACAGAATGGATGTTGCATCTGCCAGACATGGAGGCTATAGGTTATTAAAAATTAGCTATTATTGAAACAATGCTTGTATATGCAATTCACAGACCGATGAGGTCAGAGGACATGTGGATGACATAATAAAGGACTTCCTAAAAATAAGACCAGAAATGCTTGAAACAGTATTTAAAATAACAGTGTATACTGGTTACACCAGTTTATTAGTAACCTGGACAGCCTTTGCTGTTTTTCAGACTAAGGATGCTTGGCAACTAAGCTACGATTTAAACGTTAGGTGTTACAAGAGCTGGAAAAGGGACCAATCTGAAAACAACCAATTCCAACTTTTGCCCAAGTATCATGCATCCTTGAATCCATCCATTTAACAAGCTTTTGTTGCCAAACAAAATATTTACTGCCAAGAACACAGAAAGCACTACGACTTTACCCTCGAGGAATGTATGTGAGGGTGGGTAAGAACAGGTAGAAAGAACACTGCTTCCCTTAGTCAGAAAGACAGAGTGTTCCCAGCTAATGACACAAAGAGCAAGTCCCCTCATTCTCTTTCCCAGGGTATTGAATCTGCTATGGAGTCAGATATGCCTGCCGGTGAACTGCCTTTCATGCCTATAATCCCAGGAGTGGAGCGGGGGTGCCATGTAATAGGCCTGACTGGGTTTCTGCTCTTGGGGTGCTCCAGTGGTCTTTGATTTTGGCTCTTAGCCAGAGGCTGCGTCCTGCAATAATAGGCCAAGGTAGGGACAAAGATGGAGTAGAGCATCTGCAGCCATTTGGCCGGTCCAGCATTGCCCTCCAGTGGTCAAATTCAGGAATATGGGGAAAGATGAATTCCTAGAGTGAGGTTCTGAGATCTGAGATTTGCTGAGGGGCCTCAGGCTTGCCTTCAGATTTGAAGTCACAGCCGAGAAATGAAAGCGATTGACCCAGAGTCACCACGGATTTATATATGGAGTTGGGTATATCAAGAGAACCAAAAAGAACCCAAAGTGGTATCCCAATTTGGATTTTGTCTGGGAAAAGAACAACGAACTCCATTTTGCTTAGAGGATTAGAAAACGTGGTGGCCAGAGCTGAGCCTTTGGTCCTCTCAGCCTATCCTTGGCAAAGGTCTACCAAGACATTGATCTACAATGGTCTTCAGATCTGATGGGCTGTCTAGGAATGTGCTCCGATTTTCTAAGAGGTAGTCAGATGTAAATCTCTGCATAATGAGATTTTAAAATCAAGATTTGCAAAAGAGCCTTGTTCATTCAGTATAAGTTCAGTCTGTTCTCAGCTTCTTGGAACTTTAATAATCTAAGTCTCTTCATGTCTTCATGTCATAGAGGGGAGTTTCTCTTTCCTAATGTCAAGAAACTAGTCTTGGGGGGGCTGGAGTGATAGCACAGGGGTAGGGCATTTGACTTGCATGCGGCCGACCAGGCTTCGATTCCCAGCATCCCATATGGTTCCCTGAGCACCCCCAGGAGTAATTCCTGAGTGCAAAGCCAGGAGTAACCCCTGAGCATCACCAGGTGTGACCCAAAAAGCCAAAAAAAAAAGAAAACCATCTTTCCCCCAGCCCACCCCCCCCAGCCCCTCTCCCCAACCCCGCTTCCTAGAAAGCAGTACTCTCCCCTAGCACAATCTAGCAAACAGAGTTGGAACAACCTTGGCAGTCAATCTGCACTTGGCAAAATTGACAACGTGTGCAACTCTTGTTTCTCTCTTTCTGTTTCACCTCAACCTGCAGTGTCCTGCAGACCTATCATCCCTTACTGTGAGCAATGGAGTTTTACTCCACCTGGATCTTCCCCAAGGGGGAAGAGTCTTGTTTGTCTTGTTTCTCCTAGTTCATGTAGAACTTGGCTTCCTGAATTTCCATGAGCTTAAACCCCCCCCCCCCCCCCGCCAGTGTTGCTTTCTTGCTCTCCTCCTCTAAAGTGATGGACAAATAGGTTATGGATCATGTTAAAAAGCATAACAAAGCAATCATTAGTTTAGGAGGTGGGTAGCTGAAGCATAATAAATGCAATCAATTGTTGAATTGTTCACAATTTTCCATACCTATAAAATTCAAGCATCTGAAGGCCTACTGTCGAAGGATCCAATATTTACTCTCTGAACAATTTTGAATGAGATCAAGAATAGGAGGTCCAGAGTGGGATGTTGAGGAAGGATGGAACATGGGTACCTTGGCTGCAGGGATCTTGGAAGACACCAGAAGTCATTATAACTTTGAATGTTTGTATCTCTGTGTGAGAGCTGGTGTGTGGTTAAATGGGAGCTTTCTAAACCAAGAACAGTGTGCCTTATCTGCTCTCATACACAAACCCAGTGCCCTGAATATAGCAACCGCTTGAGAGCAGGCATACTGCCCCAAATCATGGTGAGTGCGAGAAATGCTATGGAATCCAATCATCCAGAATCCACACTCCTTTACGTTAGTTTTTGAATCTTAAAGAAATGTTAAAAAATGATCACTCTGAATGAAAACTGAGTGCTGGGGGCGGGGAGGGATGGGTGTTAGAACATTGTAACACTGAAATCGGATCATGGACAACTTTGTAACTGTGTATCTTAAGGTGATTCAATTAAAAAAAGAAAGGAAGGAAAGGAAGAAAGAAAAAAAGAAGAAAGAAAGAAAGAAACAAAGAGAAGGAAAGAAAGAAAGGAAGGAAGGAAGGAAGGAAGAAAGAAAGAAAAAGAAAGAAAGAAGGAAAGAAAGAAAGAAAGGAAGGAAGGAAGGAAGGAAGGAAGGAAGGAAGGAAGGAAGGAAGGAAGGAAGGAAGGAAGGAAGAAAGGCTGGAGCGATAACACAGCGGGTAGGGCATTTGCCTTGCACACAGCTGACCCAGGTTTGATTCCCAGCATCTCATATGGTTCCCCGAGCACCGCCAGGAGTAATTCCTGAGTGCAGAGCCAGGAGTAACCCCTGAGCATCACCGGGTGTGACCCCAAAAAGCAAAAAAAAAAAAAAAAAAGAAAAGAAAAAAGAAATGTTCTAGCTCTTCAGAGTCTTGGGCTCCTCATCGGTAACATAGGAGTTGCAGAAACTTGCCTCTCTTAGGTTTCTCCTTTTCATCACTCCACAGAGCATCTGTGAGAAAGAGGGGCTGGTACATTCCAGCCCGAGCATTGTGCCTCTGGTATGGTCAGTGCCCAGGAAACAGTAGCTATTTTATTACTTCCATGTGTGCTCCTGTAGATCTCTGTGGGTGGATGAGAGTTTTTTTGGTCAAAGTCCAACTTAAGTACAAAATGAAATCAGCTTCATTTCAGGAAGCAAAAAAGTGCAGGCCTAGGCTTGAACAGACCCTTCTCCCCCTGCACATGCCTGGCTACTTCCTTCCATAATTGCAGTGACCTTGCTCAAGTTTCCAAAGGACCTTATCTAGAATGGGCCTCTCCCACCCCCCACATAAATGAGCTCTCAATTGAAACAGACAGAAGATGTCAGAACTTGGTCTTCCCTCTCCCAGGTGCTCCGCTATCATTTGGGCTCTGAACTGTGGGGATGGAGCGTCTCCGGTGCTGACAGGAGGGACCTGAAGGCTTTGTATTCAATCATCATTGAGAGCCTATTAGAAGAACAAGGTACCATGCGGCCACTTGAAAGGCTGAGAATCTAGTAATGGCCATTACAAGGGGGAAAAATCCTTCCGCTTGGCTGGCCAGGGCCAGGTCTATGGCTGGAAGTGCATTGGCGCAGACGCCGAGTGAGGGGGTGCATTCATTCTGTGCTCAATAAAACCAGTTTTATGCAGGGAAGTGAATTGTTATCCCCTCGGGACGGGTGAAGGTATAAAAACAGGTTGTAATTCTTGGAGAATCTAATTCCTCTGTAGCCGAAGACGGAAAGAGAAAGAGAGTGAGTGAGGAAGAGAGAGAGGGCGGGAAGGGAGAGAGCCGGATGAAAGGAGCTCTGCTCCCGCAGGGAGCGCTAGGGGTGATTACCCAGCCTGGATGTCTTCTGAAGCTTCGCGAGGGAACCAGATGTGTCCAGTCCCTCTGAGCACAGCTCCACAGAACTAGTGGCCGGAGCCCACCTCCCTCCCCCTCCCCACACCAGCTTCCCCCACCCACCCCGCCCCCCGCCCCCCAGAGCCGCTCCTTCTGTCTGGGAACACATCAAAGGAGGTTTGATATTCATAACTGCTGTGAGTCATTTTCACGCGGAGCTGCGGGGAGCCGCCTGCACCACCGCGTGCTGCATTCAGCTCTTTGTCAGAGCAGCTGAGCTGAACGGATCCCGTATTATGGGTGAGAGCAGAGTCCGCCCGGGAGACCTGGATTTGCCCCTAGACCCCTGTGCAGAATAAAATGGATCTTTTTTTTTGATCGAGAAATAGTTATTAAAGCATCCTTCAGTCTCGGCTGTGCATGTCCACCGCCCGCAGGGGCGGCTCTGTGGGGACCCTTTCAGGAGAGAGCAGACCCCGCTGCTCGTGTCAATACCACGCGCACCTCCTTGCTTCCCTCGCTCCCGGGACCAAGGGCTTCGACAAGCCTCCAACCATGCTCTGAGATTCTTCTCGCCTGGTGGAGGAAATTCTGCTCGCTCCCGGGGAGTTTGGCGGTGGTGGGCAAAAGCATCATCGGGTTGGGGACACTCTTGGGGGGCTGCGGAAGCTTCTGAAAGGAGAGCGGCACGGTGGCTGCGCTGGAGGGGGCCACTGCGCCTCTAGGTCTTCAAATGGCAAAGAATGAGAGTCCCAGAGAGGTTAAGTGACTTGTCCGAAGGCACACAGACAAGTGAAGTTCTCTAGCACATAGGAGCATTTTCCCAGAGGGAGGGAAGTAGAAGTGGGGTGATGCTCTTCGCATCTGGACTATCTTCTCCCCCCTCCCCCCCACACACTAAAGGTTACTTCCTAGGGTCAAGTCTATAAGAAAGGGAAGTTGTTTCTCAGCTTGACACCTTCCTTTCTGCATTCATGACCACATTTATTACATCGTTACTGCATTCATTATTTCCTTACTGCATTCATTACTTCGTTACTGTCATTCATGTCAGGATTATTAGGAGGCTTTGTCCGTGGCTTCCAGGAGTCCTGGGAGCTTTGGGCTTTGGAGCGGAGGAAAGGAGGGAGCCTCACTGGGCCCCAGGAGGATCCTGGGACCTTGGTTTCTCACAACCATGGGGTCCTGTTCCATGCCACTTTGCTGTGGGGAGCTGGGACAGTTAGATAAGGACTGAGCAAATATAGTGGACATGACGGCAGTGAAGAGAGCAGAGCCTGGGTGGGTGAGGGGGATACTGTAATAAAAGAGCTTTGATATTTTATTAAGCTTTAGGAAGAACTCTTGCTCTGTAAGAAATAATAATAATAATAATAATAATAATAATAATAATAATAAGAAGAAGAAGAAGAAGAAAGCAGAGGAAGAGAAAGAAGAAAAAAAGATTTCCTGTATGCAGCAGGACCAGACCCTACCTTTGTTTGGGGAAGCATTGGAAGAAGTGTTCCCCAGTCTGAAGCATCCATCTGAATGCACTTTAATTACATTAGATGGCGTCCGTGCTGCCCAGAGAGCAAGAATGGCTTGCTGTCTAAAACGCCCAGAGCTCTCTTTCCCATTTGGGGTTTGTGGTGAAAGGTCAGACTCCAGAGCTGTCGGGTGGTAATCGAATTCAGAATACATGAGCCCTCGAGGGTTGCCAGGAAGGCCCCCCAGAACACAGCGCATGCGGTGCCTGGACCAAGCCACACCGTGTCCACTTGGCAGAGGCCCCGCTGGGCTGGGCTGCTCGCGTTTCTGGCAGTGTGCCTGCACCCCCGGCAGGGCGAGGCTGTGCCAGCCTAGAGCTGCATGTCCGTCCATCAGTGCTCTCAAACTGCTTTCTCCTGTTATTACCTTGTCAACAGCAGTAGCTGAGACACAAAGGACCAGATCTGCATGATGATGCAGTGAATGACTGGTTAGGTGCCTCCTGTTTAATAACCACAGAAATATTGCTGTGCGGCATCTCTCCATATGTTGTGGCATCTGTGTCTGGCATGTAAGGGACTCATTTTCTTCACATATCTCATTAAAGATGTAAAGCAAAATGGAGGGGCTGCAAGCCTAACTCTGCCCGAGCATCCTTGCTACTCGCTTTTCTTACCCTCTGCTGCCATCTAGTGCCGGCGGGCCGCTTTCGGCCCGTTATTTTCTCGGGGTGAAGCCCTGGTCCCAGGGTACTGAAAATCTAGAGCTCATGCATCGCCTTAGATTCCTCAGCATAGGTAGGTAGGGCAGGGTCCCACCTCCTGACATATACTGGGACCAACTCAGAGCTGGTCTTCCGGACCCTAAACATATCTTTATCCTTTGCAGAGATATTCACTGTTGACTTTCGCAGGCTCACCCCTTTCTGGATTCTAAACAGAAAAATCACAAAAACCAGGCTTACTGGACCTGTCTGGCCAGAAGCAAGTATGAATCCTGTGATCTATTGGAAGACAGAACCCCATGTTTTGTGCTGAAACTTCCCCTGACATCTTGAGGAAATCTCCTAGACTGAGATGCAGAAAAGCATCTGAAGGGAAAAGGGGAAACCCTTGGGTCTTTTCAGCTGCCTGCCCCATTATTCCCATACCAAGTCCTCAGAAGTGGAAGGTCCCTCTGGCCTGTTTCCTGCTCCCGTAAGTCAGGGTCCTTGATTCCCAAGGATGACCTTCCTTGACCTTGTCTCCGTGGCGTGTGATGGGCTCGGAATGTATTTTCAGCTCTTATGGAGATCTCATACAAGGCTCAGAGGTGCAGAAAGGCATGAGTGGCTGTGAAATGCTCCTGGGGTCAGACATGAGCAGCGGGCCGGGCCGGGCTTGCCCCTCGATGCACAGTACAGACAGGCCCGCGCCAGCTGCAGGGTTTTGGTACTGGCTGCAGGTGCCTGTGCATCGCTGTGGGTCCTGACAAGAGAGAAAGGCGTCTGCAGCGCTGCGCTGGGGACTGAAACACAAAGAGTGATGTGGCTTTTTTGTCATCAAACCAAGCAGTTAATTTTCTTCTCTTTAAGTCTCGGCGTGTGTTCATTAATTTCATTCATTTATGCATTCTCCCATATGTATTGTTCTCTCAGCTATACAGTGAAGTAGACACGGGAAGGTAGTGTGAGGTAGCTTCAACCTTTTTTTTTTTTTTTACAAATCCTATTCACTCGGGAAGGAACAACGACAGTCAAGGCAGTATTGATTAAGTCTCCCAAAGAGGAAAACAGCTAACAAAGAAAGTAGGGATTCAGAGGAGAGAGGGATCCCAGCGGGCTCCTCTCCTGGAGCAGAGATTCAAAGTGCCTAGGAGAAGAGATACTCCCTGGGATCTCCTCCGTCCTGGGTTCCCAGAGCCTCCAGCTATTCTCCAGCTGTCAGTCATTCTCCCAGGGTCAGAAGACAAAGTGGAATCTTCTGGAATCTTTTTTTTTTATTGATCTGTAGCAGATTTCTTCTCCATCTCGGTAGTACAACAACCATACTAATACACAGAAACAATGTCAGAGAAACTAATCAGTGTTAGCCCAGTAATATCGCAATAGTCATGTCATTGTTCATTGAATGCTGCCACTTGTTTCTTTCTTCCAGAAACATAGTGTTGCAGCATTGGGGTTCTTGAGGTGATTCCCCAAATGCATCTCAACCTTCAGCCCAGGTCTACGTTTCACTATGTGAAATGCGTTTCACATAGTGGAGACAAGTGACATACACGGGAAAGTTGGTCTCGATCAGCAAGTCCCTTCATTTGTTAAGAGCCTATTGATTCTTTATTGCTGTTACACGTCTAGCCAAGTGGTTCTCCACCTTTTCCATATCCCCCGAAGGACACTTGAGACAGAGAGACAACCTTCTGCTATATTTTTTTTTATATCCCTTTCACTCTTGTCCCCGGCAGTGAGTTGGGTCAGTTCCGTTTTGCAGGACCAGGCAGAAAAAGTCCTTCTTTGTCACGTACAAACAGAAGGTCTACAAACAAAGACAAAGCCCTTTGATTCATCTTAGTTAAAAGTAAAATAGACATAAGTTGGCGGCAGTGTGTGATCTGTCTCGTGAGAAAGGAATCCTATTAAGTCAAGTTTTCAAAATTCCGTGCTGCGGAGATAAAGACACTTACATTCCACCACCACAGAGCTCAGTGAAAAGGGGCTGTTCAGAGACAGACAGTTGGGGAAAAGGTTTTGTGTAATTTAAATTTACACAGGTTTTCTCTCTTCTTGTGTTTATGACAAGGAACACGGAGCTCTGGTGCTATCAACTCCCTAGGAATATAACTTTTAACAGCAAAGCATTTGATCATGAAGAGCTAAAAAAATGTTGTATTGCTCATTTAGTCCTCAGAATGATTGTGTAAAAACTATAATTTATTGAGCTGAGTGGTAAACAAAAGCACAAACCTTTTATTACTTTCATTTCTTTTTGTCTCCCTCTTTTTCTTATCCTTTCTCCCTATTTTTCTTACCCTCCTTCCAACCTTATTTTCTCTTTCGAATCCCTTTTAGGGTCACTTTTTGGTACCTCTTGCCTTCCCTGGGACCTAATTTATCTCCTAAAAAACTATACAGAGGCCTACAGGAAACATAACCCACAGGCCAGTTTCTTCGCTGATCCTGCTGGTTGGGGTTAGTAGTCAGGGACCTCTGGGAGAGAGTAGGTGCTAGGTCAGCTATGTGCTTCAGTGCTCAGGCTTGGCTGCAGTGGCTCTTAAATTTCAGTCTGGAGAAGGGCTGTGTGATCTTGGTCCTATCCACACCATCTACATCAACAAATAACCCTCCGAACTCCCTCAGCTCCTGAAATTGTGATTCTAAGACTAATACCTTGAGTTTCATCTGGTCCTTTGATTTCTAGAAATATCAGAAACTAGAAAGTTCTGGCAAATCTCCCCAGAGACCTGATGTGAATCAGTGAGACCCACATACTTCCCTTATCCTCCTACCTGCTCCTTCTATATTCCATTTTCTCTAGGGCTAAGTGGATTTAGTTCCAAACTCACAATCCAGTGTGTGGAGAAGGGGATTTAGCTGTCACCGTGCATTGACTGTGTGCCTTCTATGTTACTACAACACTGATTGATTTAACTCACAAACAGCTGAGGGAAGGAATTATAGTCTTGTTTTACGAGTGAGGGTGCCCCTGGGCTTCTGAGTTAATAGGCATCAGAAATAGGAGTTGCATTTAGATCTATGGTTTTGGCAACTCTGATGACCAAGTGCAGCAGGAAGAAAGGGGAGGCCAACTTTCTCTTGCCCACATTTATACAGATTTTATTATTCTCTCAACTATACAGTGAAGTAGACATGGGAAAGTAGCGTGAGGCAGCTTCAACCTTTTTACAAATCCTATTTGCTTGGGAAGGAACAATGACAGTCAAGACCGTACTAATGAAGTCTCCCAAAGAGGAAAACAGCTAACAAAGGAAGTAGGGATTCAGAGGAGAGAGGGATCCCAGCGGGCTCAAGTCTTAACAACCCATATCTTTGTTAAGGGGCCAGGAAGGAAGTGTTAGGTGACAGAAGATTCCTCAACTGTGTCTCCTGGCCCTGGATCCCTACTCTCTAAGGCCCAGGTTCCCCACATGGCCTCACTAGCTTCCAGTTCTAGCAGGAGGTTAGGGAATGGGGCAGGGTGCAAGGGACAGACTGTTCAGCCAGCTTCACTGATTGTGCAAGGGGCCAGAACTGGTCAGTGTCATAGCTCCCCCTGCGATGGTTGCTCTTTATCCTCTATCAGGCTAGACCAGGCTGAGTAAAAGCCATGGCAGGGGAACTTCTGCTCAGACCCTTCTTCCCTTCCTGCTCCACAGGGTAGCTTGCTGGGAACCAGTCTCTCATGGGATCCTGACTCAGTGCTCACAGGCATAGAAGTCCCCTGCCATCACGTGGGTCATGAGAGGTTGGGGACTCCCAGCCCCCCAAAAGAGAGTGATGGGACAGAGTCAGCTGAGAGTCCCACTCCCTCAGGACTCCTCAGCCTTGGGTCCTCCCCAGAGGCTCAGTGGGAATTTGCTCCATGATTATGGACTTTGCTTGGTTTTGAACAAATTAGAGAATAAATGCTAATGTTTGTGAGGCAGAAAGAGGCCACGGAACCCAAACCAGAGACCAGCACCATCCCTAAGGCAAGGGCTAGGGTAAGAGAGTCTGATTCAGGCACAGCTTTTGAAAGGATGGAGACCTCTACGGAAATCACCAAAGCCTGTAGATTGTACATTTACTACAACACATGTATTGGCCCCATCACTTTTGAAAAGAAAGGAGAACAATCTCAGTTCGACAAGTCATTTTGAAATCTTTATTTCTTTATTTTTAATTGAATCCCATTGAGATACACAGTTACAAAGTTGTTCGTGATTGGATTTTAGTCATATAATGTTCCAACACCTGAAAATGTTCACCAGCGTACATTTTCCACCACCAATTGTACAAATCTTCTATGAGGGTGGCATTTTGGAAATGTGTAGACCTTTCTGTTGACTTTCAGTCTTTGAGCATTTTATCATCTATTGGTACATAATTGGGGAATTTCCAGGCTTTTAAGGTCAGATCAGTTTTCCTATTTTCACGGAATGAAATTCTGTTGCTACTTGGGGGTCTGAGTCATGCATAGCAATCCCCAGCTTTAATCTTACCTTCTCATCTGGGATTAAAGGCAAACCATTAACCTCTTGGCTTCATATGTCCTTGTTCATGACATAAAGGGCTTATACTATATGATCAGCTAGAAATCAATCTCAGTCCTGAAAGGCCAAACTCCCTCTCTGAAAGGCCCATCGCTTCATTGTTTTATACAGTTTGCTCAGGCAGCATACTGCCTGCCCTTTTGCAATCTGTTTTCTTTTGGAAGCTGACTGGGGTGCGCAGCCCAATTTGATTTTCCCAAAGTAAAAAATGAGGGAGCCACAGAGAGGTTTCCTTCTGGAGGGCTCCACAACTCACCCTGGCTGACAAACAGAATTTAGTCCTGGTGCAGTGTTTTAGTCCCAGTTTCTTTTTTAGTGCTGTTTTTCACCCCACCCTCGCCCCACTTTAAACACTGTGGTTTACAGTGGTTTGCACTTTGATTTTGTTTTTTGCGGAATGTGGGAGTTGGTGACTTTCTCTTTGAGAAGATGTGTCATTGGTAAGAAATCTTCTTTATTATGGCACCACGAATACAGAATTAACGACTAAACCCTATTTGAGTGTGGTTCTCTCTTAGAAACTATGAAACGTACCCTCTTGAAACTTTAATTCAGCATCGACAAGCAGCTCTTACATGCAAGGCAGACATATGGACAGCACAAAAGCACTGTAAGCTCCTCCCTTCTTCTTTGAAAAGTGAGCATGAAATCAGTGATATTGTGAGCAAGCACCAATAGACAGATGTGCAAAGACTCAAGCTAAGAGCCAACAGTGACTCAGAGAATTGTTCTGGTGAGGCTTCTAAACTGACTCCAATAGCCTACTGGTGTGAATGGGGGAAGATGGAAGAGATTCTTTAATGGGGGATACCTGAATGAGGTTTATAGCGTGCTTTATTTCCTATATTTTGGTGTTATAACATAGGAAATGGAAGCTCACTGAGCTTAAGTAGCTTGCCACGGTCAGGAAACTTGAAAGTAGCAGAAAAATAGTCAAATATAGGTCTTTCTATTCTTCCTTTGCTATTTACAGCTAACACTGTGTCATACACTCAACTGGTCTGAGGGGACTTATGTTAATGATCTATTTCTGAGATAACTCCCCTCGCTGAAAGTAAACTCAAAGGTTAAACTATATCCTCAAACTGATTTACCTTAATAATATAACAAGGATCTGTCATATATACATTAAATCAAAATGATCTTGTCTATATATGTTCACATCACCTTAAAAGGTTCTAAGGAGTTTCCAGTTTCATATATTAAATATAATAATGTAAAGTGAATAATTTATTGGCAGGCTGATAATAACCCCAAATTCTTGGTCAGGTATTTCAACATTATTGGGGTATCAATAGTCGAGGAAAGTTCTTTATGCCATTCTCCAAATAACACATTTGAACCTGAACCTTTAATAGCTGAACTTCAAAGGTGACTAATGGACTATTATCCACTTCTTATTTCAGATCTCACAACACGTTGGTGGGAATACAAATTGTTGTGTGTGTGTGCTTGTGGTGTGTGTGTGTGTGTGTGTGTGTGTGTGTGTGTGTGTGTGTGAAATTCTACCAGGTGAGTGACTAACTTGTAGGTAAGACCTTCTTGACTGGAAATGAGAAATTATAGGAAATTTTAAATGCAAATCATGCTCAAATTTGAATGCTAGAGAAAACCTTTTATGGAAACAGCATTACTGCTCCTCTCCAATTTCCTGGAATTTGAGAAGGGAGATACTTACTCTCCGCCACAGGCCTCATGCATGGCACTGTCCTCTGAGCTCAGAATCACAGGGCAGAATTGTCCCGTGGAGGAGAATTCCTTTCATAGTAGAGTTTTTTCAGAATTCTGTAAGATCCTCAGAAATTCTTGTTGGCCTCTACCAGGCTGTCTGCATCAGTGTATGTCAGAAAGAGCGAAAGGCCCTATAAGCTGTAACACTGGGTTTATAAACATAGTTGAAAGACCCATAATCCTGAATGATATCACTTTTGGTGGTGTCATGGACAATCCTGCCCTGTTGCTAAGTGTAATCACCAACCTCTTGAAGATCTCAACTGGTCCCAGAGGTGAGAGCTCACACCAGTCTACTGAGAGGGAACACGAGCCTGACTGGATTCTTTGTGGAACCATGATGTCCTCTGCTGGGAATAAAGTGGGAGATTTCACCATTTATCATTGGAGGTGTTCACCCATCTCTGAGAGAATGCAGCTAATGTGCTGCGGTTAACAGTGATATAATATTACAGTGCAATGTTACTTTAATCAAAACATTTTTTTATTGCAAAGAGCTGGTGTGTGTCTGTGTGTGTGTCTGTATGCATGTGTGTGTGTGTGTGAGAGAGAGAGAGCGAGAGAGAGAGAAGGAGAGAGAGAGTCAGCTTTTTGAGGATGTAGTAGTTTGGAAATATTTTCATGGTGGTTGGCCTCATTGCCTTGCTGCCATCATATTGCTCCCTTGTCTCCGAGGTCACGTATTTGGAGAACTGAGTGGGCACCTCTGAGCATTGTGGAAAGTTTGGGAACATGTTGGAAAGTCACTTATTTGGACCTTGCTTTCTGGAAATCGGATATTGAAAAAAAATTCTCACAGGGTCCCTATCTCATTCTTTTCAAATTTATTTTCATTTGAGCTCTGCTTTGGCTGGCAAGTAATACCCTATGGGCTTCTACCTCTCTGGCTTTTCCTTGCTAATGTAAAATAAGTTCATTGGAATGAATAAAGAGAATGATATTGCTTTGGCTCGAACACTAATGAGTTCTTTCACTTTGTCATAGTGTAAATATTAAAGTTATGAGACAGCCCAGGGACCAACTAATTATTTGAAAGTCCTAAAGTGTTTTCAAAGGGTCCAAAATTTCTGTACTATAGAGCTTGGTCCTCATGTAGTGTTAGACTCCTGGGTTCTCTAAAACCCAAGTCCTCAAGGTGCTTCCCTAGGTCAACTAGGAGGAGCTCCTCAGAGCCCCAGAGGATGTGGATAACAGAGATATGGATAACACAGAAGTTTTTAAGTGAACAGAAGTTCACTCCTCACTTTATTAGAGTATGGGATAGTAGAGTTGAGACTTGTGGATGTCACAATTTCTAACTTTCTTTGCAGGATTATGGTAACAATATCAGTTTGCTGCTGCCAATCACCTCTTCTCACTGTTCCTCTTGGTGGTGAAAGGATAATGATTCGTGGATCTTAAGGCAGGAGGCATATTTTAGTCTTTAGGATGATTTTATTTTTTTTAATTTAAATTTTATTGAATCACCATGTGGAGGGTTACATAGTTCTCAGGATTATGTCAGTTATACAATACTCAAACACCCTTCCCTTCACCCGAGCCCATATTCTATCACCAACTACCCCATTAAACCTCCCGCCCCTCCCGCCCCCCCAGTCCCCGCCCTTGTAAGTGATAAGTTTCACTTCGTTTACGCTTTATCTTGGTTACAGTCCATGTCTCAACACATAACTCACTATTGTTGCTAGGGTTTCCCCCAAAAAAGAAAAGACAGTCCCACTGTCAAGGAAGCATTTGATGGCTCTCCATTGCTGAGAATGTAGCGATATTAAGTCCCGCTGTTTGTTACATAACTTTTCTATTTTTCCCTCCCTCGTCCCGAGCCACCGAGATCACGCCTGTTTAGTAATCACCACACTGCCTGACAAAGGGAAAACAAACCAAAAAAGATGGTTATTTCCCGTCATCAGCCTGCGTGGGGCTCTGGCTTAGTTGATAGTCTGGTAGAATGTCTGCAAGCAGTTTCTGGAACCAAAGGTAATATGCTGGTATCGGCCCCGGCTCGAGATTCCACCAGCGTCCCGCTGTTCCAAGTACATAATAATTTATTCCCTTGTATCCCATTCCCACGCCACCAGGTCCGTGTCAGCTTAATGGACATCATACTATGGTTAACGCCACGCCGCGTTTCTTCCCGAGAAAGAAGGATATTTCTTCTCAGCCGGCTTGGGGATATGGCTTAGTTCAGTCTATAGAGATGGCTACCACTTTGGTAGCCTTCAATATTTCAGCAAAAGACTTACTATTCTTGTTAGGATTTCCCACCAAAGTCCGACCCATTAAGAAGGAACCATTTCATATTGGTGATGATTAAATGACAATAGGTTGTGCGGCCATGGCAGCGGCCTCGCGGCTTTGAATTTCTGTATAAAGTCCAGGGAAAGTACAACCAGAAATTACACGTCGCTACAAACTTTAACCCTATTATGGTCCCCCCAAAGTCCAACCCATTACAAAGGAGCCATTTCATATTGCTGATGATTAGATGACATTAGGCTGCCGAGGCCGCGCAGTTTTGTGTTTCTATATAAAGTCCAGGGAAAAATCTGCCTAAAATTCTATCGTTACAATCTTTTACCCTTCAACAAAAAACTCAGTACTATTGTTTGGAGTTTCCCCCCACGGTAAGCCCTGCTAAAAAGGAACATTTACACGTTGCTGACAATCAAACAATCAAAAGATATTAGCTTGCGCGGCTGCGATAGCTATATGGATTTCTATATGAAGTTCAGGGAAAATTCTTTTGGTAATTGCATCACTCGCTGGCAGCGCCTGGGCCAGAAGCTCTGAGCACACAGTTTGGAGGCATTTTGGGGGCGCCGCTCGTGTCCAAAGTGGTTCAGTTGCCTCCGGGGTCGATCTTGCGCAGGGCCGGAAAAGTTTAGGATGATTTTATTCCCACAAGAGCATCTTTACACTTTCTCTGGTATTTTCTGCTCTTAGTGAACAGGATTTACCAATCTAAAGGTTTGTTCAGTGGATGTATATTCATAGAAACATATTTCATAATTTTATTTTGTTCAGAAATTATTGGCAAAGAAATTCTCTTTTATTAGCTATTTTGGGTGAGGCAGAAATTCAAGATGAATGTTTATGGCTCTTTGTTTCATCTTTGAATGGAATTTCTCCCCAAAGATGTTGAATGATGACTGAACACAATATTCTGCTGCCTACAAGAAACACATCTGAACAGTCAGAACAAACACAGACTTGCAGGATTGTTTCCCATCAAAGGGCGGAAAACAATCCTGCAAGCAAATAACTCCCTCAAAAAAGCTGGGGTGGGGGCTGGAGCAATAGCACAGTGGGTAGGGCATTTTCTTTGCATGTGGCCGACCCGGGTTCAATTCCCAGCATCCCATATGGTCTCCTGAGCACTGCCAGGGGTAACTCCTGAGTGCAGAGCCAGGAGTAACCCCTGTGCATCGCTGGGTGTGACCCAAAAAACAACAAAAAAAAGCTGGGGTGACTTTGCTAGTATTGGACAACATAGATTTCAGGTTGAAAAGGATTAGAAGGGACAGTGAAGGCCATTTTTTTATTAATCAAAGGGTATGTACAGCAGGAAGAAATCACACTCCTAAACGTGTACTCACCCAATGAGGGATCAGCTAAATACCTACAACAAGTGTTAACAGACCTTAAGAAGGACATTGCGAGCAACACAAAAGTAGTTGGAGACTTCAGGACTGCCCTATCACCTCTGGATAGATCAAGAAGATTAAAACTCACCAAGGAAATACTGGCTTTGAAGGAAGAAATAGAAGAGAGAGGGACAATAAATCTATACAGGACTTTATATCCTCCCCCCAAAAGAAAAAGAATACGCATTCTTTTCCAGTGCACATGGAATATTTTCCAGAATAGACCATGTGCTGGCCACAAAACATACCTCAACAGAATCAGGAAGATATACATTGTATCCATTATCTTTTCAGACCATGATGCACTGAAGATAGAAATTAATCATGTACAGATGCAGAAAACCAAATCAAACACCTGGAAATTAAACAACTCAATGATGAATAATGAGTGGGTCAGGAAGGAAATAAGGAAGAAATCAAAAGGTACCTGAAAACAAATGATAACAAAGACATGAGCTACCAGAACCTGTGAGATGCAGCTAAAGCAGTGTTAAGGGGAAAATTTATAGCTCTGCAAACATTACTCAGGAAAGAAGAAAGTGCCCACATAAATAACTTCACTTCACAGCTCAATATTTTAGAAAAGGAAAAATGAAAGGAGCCCAAATCAGGCAGAGGAAAGAAATAATAAAACTTAGAGCAGAAATCAACGACAAAAGACTGGAAACCCGAAAGACAATCTGAAAAATCAATGAAGTCAAGAGCTGGTTCTTCAAGAAAATAAACAAATTGATAAACCACTAGCGAGACTCACAAAGAAAGAGAGAGAGAGAATCATAATAAACCGAATCAGAAATGAAAAGGGGGATATCACAATAGAAGCCAAATAAACTCAAAAGATCATCAGAGAGTTCTTTGAAAGTCTGTATGCCATGAAACAAGAGAACCTAGAATAAATGGATAAGTTCCCGGATTTCTATAATCTCCCAAGGCTGAATCAAGAAGACCTGGAATACCTGAATAGTCCTGTTAATATCAAGGAAATTGAAACTGTAATCAAAAGTCTTCCCCAAAACAAAAGCCCAGGTCCAGATGGATTCACTAGTGAATTCTTCCAAAATTTAAAGAGGACCTATTGCCAGTTCTTCTCAAGCTTTTCCAGGAAATTGAAGAAACAGAAACTCTCCCAAACAGTTTATATGAAGCTCATATCTCCCTAATACCAAAAGCAAACAAAGACACCACAAAAAAGGAAAACTACAGGCCAATATCCCTGATGAACATAGATGCGAAGATTCTCAATAAAATATTAGCAAAAAGAATTCAACAACTCATCAAAAAGGCAATACACCATGGCCAAGTGGGATTCATCCTGGGAATGCAAGGATGCTTTAACATTCGGAAATCAATCAACATCATCCATCATATTAACAAAACTAAAGATAAAAACCATATGATCATTTTAATAGATGAAGAGAAAACATTTGACAAGAACCAACAACCATCTATGATGAAAACTCTCACCAAAATGGGTTTAGAAGAAACTTTCCTCAAGATAGTCAAAACCATCTACCACAAACCCACGGCAAGCATTCTCCATTTTCTCAATGGAGAAAAACTAAGGGCCTTCCCTCTAAGATCAGGGACAAGATAAAGATGCCCACTCTCACCACTTCTGTTCAACATAGTACTGGAAGTACTTGCAATAGCAATTAGGCAAGAAAATTGGCATTATGGCATCCAGATAGGAAAGGAAGAAATCCAGCTCTCACTATTCGCAGATGACATGATTCTATATCTAGAGAATCCTAAAACCTCTACTAAGAAATTCTTAGAAACAATATACTTGTATAGTAAAGTCACAGGCTATAAAATCAATACCCCCAAATCCATGGCCTTCCTATATGCAAATAGCGAGACAGAGGAAGGTGACATAAAAAAACCAATCCCCTTCACAATTGTGCCCCAGAAAATCAAGTACCTCAGAATCAGCCTAACCAAGGAGGTAAAGGATTTCTACAAAGAAAATTACAAAACGCTATTCCACGAAATAAAAGAGGACACAAGGAAATGGAAACATATTCCCTGCTCATGGATAGGAAGAATTAACATTGTCAAAATGGCAATACTCCCCAAAGCACTGTACAGATTCAATGCAATCCCTATAAGGATACCCATGAAATTCTTCAAAGAAATGGATCAAACACTCCTGAAATTCATATGGAACAATAAACTCCGACGAATAGCTAAAGCAATTCTTGGGAAAAAGACGATGGAAGGCATCACCCTCCCCAAACTCAAACTCTACTACAAAGTGGCAATAATTAAAACAGCATGGTACTGGAACAAAGGCAGAGCAACAGACCAATGGAACAGGGTGGAATATCCCTACACACAACCCCAAATGTATGATCATCTAATCTTTGATAAGGGAACAAGAGATGTGAAGTGGAGCAAGGAAAGGCTCTTTAACAAATGATGCTGGCAAAACTGGACAACTATAGGCAAAAGAAAGTGCTTAGACCTCGACATAACACCATGCACAAAAGTGAGATCAAAATGCATTAAAGACCTCAACATCAGACCAGAATCCGTAAGGTACATTGAAGACAAGGTTGGCAAAACCCTCCACAATGTTGAAGCTAACAGTATCTTCAAAGATGACATGTCACAGGTCAAGCAAGTGAAAACAGAGATAAACAAATGGGACTATCTTAAACTAAGAAGCTTCTGCACCTCAAAAGAAACAGTGACCAGAATAGAAAGACAGTCTACAATATGGGAAAGGATATTCATCCAATACCCATCTGATAAGGGGTTGGTATCAAGAATATACAAGGCACTGGTTAAACTCGACAAGAAGAAAACATCCAACCCCATCAGAAAATGGGGGGGGAGGTGTAAATGAACAGAAATTTCATGAAGAAGTCTGAATGGCTAAAAGACACATGAGAAAATGTTATACATCACTAATCATCAGGGAGATGCAGATTAAAACAGCAATGAGATATCATTTCACACCACAGAGACTGGCCCACATCCAAAAGAACAAAACCAACTGGTGTTGGAGTGGATGTGGGGAGAAAGGGACTCTCATTTACTGCTGGTGGGAATTCATACTGATTCAGCCCTTTTGGAAAATAATATGGATGATTCTCAAAAAATTAGAAATTGAGCTCTCATTTAAAAAAATTTATTGAATCGCTGTGAGATAGTTACAAGCTTTTATGTTTGGGTTACAATCTCAAAATGATCAAACACCCATTCCTCTACCAGTGCACATTCTCCACTACCGATATCCTGGGTATACTCCTCCTTTCCCACCCTCCCCCTGCCTCCATGGCAGACAATATTCCCCATACTCTCTCTCTCTCCTTTTGGGCATTATGGCTTGCAACACAGACACTGAGAGGTTATCATGTTTGTTCCATTATCTACTTTAGGCACGCATCTCCCATCCCAACTGGTTCCTCCAGACATCATTTTCTTAGTGATCCCTTCTCTGTTCCATATGCCTTCTCCCCTCTGCTCATGAAGCAGGCTTCCAGCTATGGGGCAACCCTCCTGGCCCTTGTATCTACTGTTCTTGGGTGTCAGCCTACTGTGATATTATTCTATACTCCACAAATGAGTGCAGTCCTTCTATGTCTGTCCCTCTCTTTCTGACTCATTTCACTTAGCATGATGCTCTCCATGTCTATCCATTTATAAGCAAATTTCATGACTTTATCTCTCCTAACAGCTGCATAATATTCCATTGTGTAAGTGTACCAAAGTTTCTTTAACCAGTCATCTGTTTTAGGGCACTCGGGTTGTTTCCATGAGCTCCCATTTGACCCAGCAATATCACTCCTGGGAATATATCCCGAAGAGGCAAAAAGGTATAGTAGAAATGACATCTGTATTTGTATGTTCATTACAGCACTGTTTACTATAGCCAAAATTTGGAAAAAACCCGAGTGTCCAAAAATAGATGACTGGTTAAAGAAACTTTGGTACATCTACAAAATGGAATACTATGCAGCTGTTAGAAAAGATGAAGTCATTTAATTTGCATATAAGTGGATCAACATGGAAAGTATCATGTTAAGTGAAATGAGACAGAAAGAGAGAGACAGACATAGAAAGATCATACTAATCTGTGGAATATAAAGTAACAGAGTGGGGGACTAACACCCAAGAATAGTAGAGATAAGGACTAAGAGGTCTACTCCACAGCTTGGAAACTGGTCTCACATGCTGGGGGGGAAAGGCAGCTGAGATAGAGAAGGGAACATCAAATAGAGGATGTTGGGAGGACCCATTTGGGTTGAAAGATGAGTGCCAAAAGTAGACTATAGACCGAACATGATGGCCTCTCAATACCTCTGTTGCAAATTACAACACCCAAAAGGAGAGAGAAAAAAAGGAATTCCCTGCCTCAGAGGCAGGGTGGGGTGGTGGGGGCTGGGGTGTGGGTGGTGGGTGGGATACTGGGAACATTGGTGGAGGTGAATGGGCACTGCTGGAGGGATGGGTAAATGATCACTGTATGACTGAAATGCAAACACAAAAGTTTTTGCATTTTTGTAACTGTACCTCATGTTGATTCACTAATAAAAAATGTAAAAAAAAATATGTTGAATTCAACTCCTAATCACTGTGAATGTCATCTTATTTGGAAATAGGATTCTTTGCCCATGCAATGAAATTAAGATGAGGCCATTCTAGAGTTAGGAAATTGTGGGGAGGATTCCACAAAAAGAGAGGTATTTGGATTATACAGGGAAAAGGCTCTGTGATGGTAGAGTAGGGACCAGAGAGGTACAACTAGAAGTCAGCTGCACTCAGAATTGCCAGGAGCTTCTTGAAGATGGAAGAGATGAGGCAGATTCCTTCCCCCAATCCTTCAGAGTAAACATGACTTGACTAAAAGTTGACTTCTAGCCTCCAAAAATCTGAAAGAATAATTTCTACAGTGGTTTCAAACCACCAAGTTCACAGCTGTTTATTACAGTAGCCCCAGGAAGTGAATATATTTATTAGATGCCACTCCCGCCACACAGCAGAGCCTGGCAAGCTACCTGTGGAGTACTCGATAGGCCAAAAACAGTAACAACGATGGTCCTCATTCCCCTGACCCTTAAAGAGGCCCCGATAAACCACTGGGCTACACGGGCACATGACAGGGACAAATGGAAACGTTACTGGTGCCCACTCGAGCAAATCGATGAACAATGGGATGACAGTGATACAGATGCCACTTAATTCCTAATTGTTAAAACAACAACCTACAAAGCAATCTGATGCTTATTTTATA
Organism: Sorex araneus; assembly: GCF_027595985.1. Lineage (NCBI taxonomy): Eukaryota > Metazoa > Chordata > Mammalia > Eulipotyphla > Soricidae > Sorex > Sorex araneus. The sequence continues at coordinate 74,905,360 of NC_073304.1, forward strand.
TATCACAAAACTGAGGTCCAAAAAAGTGGCATGGGTTTCCCATGGCAACAGGGTTTGTGGGATAGAGTCAAGGTTCAATTCAAGTGTCAATCAGAGAGACTAGTTCCAGGGTCATTTCACACTCTTCTATTCGTCTGTTTTAACTTTTCTGACCCTAACCCTTGAATTTTCAGATAAAGCCTTGCTGTTTCTCTTCATCCCTGGTGTATGTTGTGTTCAATTTTTTTCTTTTGGTTTTAAATTTGCAAAGCTTTTAATAGCAGTTTCAGGCACTCCATGTTCCAACTCCAAATCCACCACCAAGGTCAGCCTTCCTCTGCCCATGGACAGCTCTCATTTTTTTTTTTGCTTTTTGGGTCACACCTGGCATTGTACAGGGGTTACTCCTGGCTCTGCACTCAGGAATAACTCCTGGCGGTGCTCAGGGGACCATATGGGATGCTGGGATTTGAACCCGGGTCGGTCGCGTGCAAGGCAAACGCCCTACCCGCTGTGCTATCACTCCAGCCCCAGCTCTCATTTTTTAAAATGAAATTTGTCATTAATCTTTTACTTAAAATGCTTTTAGACAATAAGCAATTAAAAAAATTATACACTAGGTTTATGTGTATAAATATATTATGGGGTTATTTTTCCTGCCTTTACACGAGAAATTCTGTTCTTATCCTGTTTCAGAAGGAGGGGCCAGAATTTGGGTGGAGGAGGAATATTGTGCTGGAAGGAAAACTTGGGGCTTGAGTTATTGGCTGATTATATTAGTTGCTTTAATAGTCACTGCTAGTTTGCTGCAGGAACTCCCGGTGGGTATGACATATGGTACCATTTTTTCCTCAATGTGATAAGACTCCACAGGCGAGAAGGCGAGAGACTGAGTTTTTCTAATTGAATTATATATGAAGGGAGGAGAGACACAATGACTGCCTTTTCTATAAGTAAAATGATGCCACCTTGACTCTAGCATTACGTTTCTAAGGACATAACGAGTTAGACTGTGTCAGTACTGTCTAGAGGAGAGAGCTATCTAAGCTGTGGATGAATGCAAAATTAAGTTGCTAGAGAACTGTTTGTGTTGGGAGCTGGGTATTTTGCACGGATAGGTAGAGCTTAGGGAAGCGCCACCAGTCATTTACTGCTCTCTAGAGTCATTTACTGTGCCATGCTCTAGGCAAGTTCATGATCAATAATCTAGCTTCCAGAATATAACAATCAAGGAAAGAAGTGTCTTTGGCAGGGACTAAAAAGGCAAATAATGGCCTTAAGTTAGAATCTTGTTCTAATTTAGAAAGTTCAACTTTTCACTGATGGACTGATGAGAACATTTACTTTCTTCATCGTACAGACTCAACTATGAGGGTGTTGTGTCACCAGTCACTATCAGCATCCCAAAGTCATTTGGGAAAACAAATGCTCTTTTATTTTTTATTTTTATTTTTTGCTTTTTGGGTCATAACCCGGAGATGCTCGGGGGTTACTCCTGGCTTTGCACTCAGGAATTACTCCTGGCGGTGCTCAGGCACCCATATGGGATGCTGGGAATCAAACACCCTACCCTCTGTGCTATCACTCTAGCCCCACAAACGATTTTTTAAATTTTATTTTATGTTAACTCTTTTTAGTGCGAGAAAAGATGGAGTAGAATTATTGCTTAATCTTAGTAAATATACCAAACAAAGCCAACAGGGATAATAAAAGGATCTGGGTTCTATCTTGCAGGCCGTAATTTTTTTTAATTTTTAATTTTTATTTTATTTTTTTTTGCTTTTTGGACCGTACCTAGTGATGCTCTGAAGTTACTTCTGACTCTGTACTCAGTAATTATTGGCAGTGTTCAGGGGACCATATAGGATGGCAGGGATCGAACCTGGGTTGGCTGCATGCAAGGGAAATGCCTATCCTCTATACTATTGCTCTGCACCCCTCCCCCCACACCTGCACCCCCTGTATTGTAGGCTTTTAAAAGGAGAGGTATCTTGCAGGCCTTGAAAATAAGGGGGGGGGAAGTACAGAACACCAACATTGCAAGAATATTATCTCAACTCAACTCGTTAGTAACTGTCTAACTCCATTCATTAGCCCATCATCCTTTAGTGGACTATAAAAAGTTATAGAAAGAAGATACTAATGAACAGTTGACATCAGAGAATCAGATATAGAGAACATTGGGCAACAGAGCTTTGTATGAGCAAACACACTGACACATATGTGTATTGCTATGTGAAAATATGCAAAATAGCATTGTGGTTAAAATTAGTTCCTAGATGGCTAGTTGAGTTCCAATTCTGACTGTAAATTTATGGGCCCAGGGAATGTGGGGCAGTTTACCTAATCCCTTTGAGGCATGGTTTCATTATAAAATGAGGGTAATGAAATTAACTTCATAGTGCTAAGTTTAAATGCAAGGTATGTGTAAGCATATAAAGTGCTTAGGAAAGTGTCTGCCATATAATCAGTCTCTAATAAAGGTGGATTTTGTAATTTGCCTGTGTATATGAATGCAAATGTACAGGATTAGAGAGTTTGAAAATGTAAAACCTGTAAAGTTTAATTATTCAGGTGCCTGAATGAATTATTATAAAAATTAAAACATTGCAATTAAAACTAAAATTCTCTTTTCAGTCTTACCCTTCCTCTTGTATAATTCTAACTCCTCAAAGCATTTTCAGTTTTTTAATTGTTAATACTCAGGGTCTATATTATTTCAGAACTTTAACATAAATGGCATCATAATTTCTATATTGTTCAGAAATTTATTTTTATTTTGTATTGTTTTACTTTATAGGTTTTTTAAAAAAATTTTCATTGAATCACCATGAGATAGTCACAAGCTTTTATGTTTGGGTTACAATCTCACAATGATCAAACACCCATCCTTCCACCAGTGCACATTCCCCACCACCAATATCCCGGGTATACCCCCCCTTTCCCACCCTCCCCCTGCCTCCATGGCAGACAATATTCCCCATACTCTCTCTCTCTACTTCTGGGCATTATGGCTTGCAACACAGACACTGGGAGATCATCATGTTTGTTCCATTATCTACTTTCGGCACACATCTTCCATAACAACTGATTCCTCCAGCCATCATTTTCTTAGTGATCCCTTCTCTATTCCATCTGCCTTTACTTTATTGTTTTAACTGAGGAATATCGCTGAGCATACCTATGATGCCAATCCTTGCTACATGACTATTGTTTACAGTTTGATGTAACTAAAAATCATTGCACTCAGCTCCTTGCACATACTTTATTTTCCAACAAGACTGACACAAAGACTGGGGTCCTCTATTTATCAGGTCAAAGGGTGTGTTGTTTTCAATGTTAATATTTCGAATATATGTTTTTGCTGTGGTAGGAAAATTACCTCAGCCTCTCATACATTCCTCATTACTAAGAGAATATATTACAATTAATTCTATTATAGATTGTACTCAAAATAGCTAATTTTGTTATTTACTTTTAACACATTTACTATTTTAAATTTTAAATTTTTCATCCTAAAATCAGAATATACTGATTAAGTTGAGAAATTTTAAATTACTGAAGTCGATGGAAAAGAGGCAATCATCTCACTTCTTCACACTGAGCTATATAAGATACTTTGCTAGAGAATTGAAAAGTTATAATTTTATAAAAAATGACCATTAAGACAAGGTTACATTATGCTGTATTAAAATTGACAATAGGTTGTGATTTAAAAACATTAGAATTTGGATTATTTAAATTTATGGTAGAAAAACTTAGCAAATAGCTGATGAATTTTATTAGTTCCAAAGATAGTGTTCTATTCTTTATTACAGTTTTGTATTTCTTTTGAACAGTATTCTTTTTAGAAACCTCTTTTTTAAGATAATGACAAAACTATCACTATTTTAAAGGAAATTATAGGGAAATCTGTAAGGAAATAATAATAGTGACATGTATTATTTAAAAGTTAGTTGTTATTTATATTTATAATAGAATTAATATTGAGTTTTTATGGATATTCATGTTTTTATGAGAATTAAAATGTATTTAATTGCTAAAACAGGTAATTGGAAAGCATAATTACATAAAATTGAAGTGGTGTGATATAAAAAGTAATAACTCATAGATTATGAGCAAAATCTATAATGTTGTATTCTCCCAAGCTCAAGTTAAGATTTATATAATTTCAGCTGGTGAACTAAAAGTATTGTAAATTGCTTTAACTTCTAACACATGGTGGTATTATTTTAGCTTGCAAAGGAAGTAACCTGACATTCTTTGTATATAGGTCTATACATTTTTTTAATGAGAATATGGTAAAAGGTGTTAATTATTTGTATGATATCTTTATGAGTTAAAATCTTCAAGTTTTAAAAACCCTGGCATTTATTAAGATTTGATACCAAAATTCATGCTAAAAAAAGTATGCTCAAATGTGTAACATTTAAATTGATGTTTGGTCTAATTCAGGGTCATAAAGAGAGCAAAATGACTGCCTTGATAGGTTTTATCATTAAAGAAGAGCAAATACTAGATGTTATACTTAATAGAAAAAAAATAAAGAGCAACATTATGAGAGGAATATGCTATAAAGTTGTAGCTATATGAGTTCCCCCATTTTTCCTGTGGGAAAATCAATCTTGTGTTATGCAAGGTTGGAAGCAATATATATTTCTTATATTTTGCAACTGATTCATGTTGGAGCTTATCTTCATGATGAAATCTGATAGCAAATACTGCCATAAACCCCAGTATCTTTCTCTGTCCTTTTAATAACATTAGTATTAAGTGAAGGTCAAATAATGTCATACAATTTGAAATAGAAATTTTCCCAAAATAGGAGACTATTTTGGGAAAAATAGAATGATTGTTTTAGATGCTTTAAATCAATGCACTATCAGTACTCTATTCACCACTCACATGGTTATTCTGTATAGAGTTCATCTTTTGTATAAATCATTTAGCCACATTTGATTAGAAAGAGATATAACAGCAATTATGTAGTAGAAAATGCTTTATTAAAATTGAGAAACATTTGTTTTAATAATGTAGTGTTGCTGCATTGTGAATTGATTAGCCTATCAAGTGAATTAATTAACAATTCAATATAAATATATTTTTGAACAAAGAAAAACAATGATGAAAATTATTCAGAAACTCAGAAGAATAAAATTGATAAAGCCCTGATTCATGCACATACACATATATAGTCATCTATTTGCTTCAAGATTGATGATTTAGTTTCAGCAAAATAACATTTATTATATTAAATTAAAAGCATTAGAATTTTATTGGTTTTGAAATTTTGTGCATGTTTAACTTGTGTTTTTCTGATGTTGGTATAAGAGCAACAAACAGAGTTGAAATGCCATTTTATGCGTCTACGTGTTTAAATGCTGTTTTGCTAAAAGTAATGTAGTTAACTCTGGAGTCTGCAAAAATTATTTGTCCTTGAAAGGAGATATGTCTGACTGAAGCTGTGAGTCACTGCTCTGGTTCCTGGCAATTATGAGTTTCCTTTTCGGCTGATTTTCCTCGGTAATCTCTGTCTCTTTTACTGTGGTCAGCATAGCCAAGCCGGGTACATATGAAGGTCATTTATGGCATAGAATTTAAGGGCAGGAGAAATGTGCTCATTAGAACATACTATTGTGCCAAGGTGGGAGTTTGGCACTGTGAACTGGATACTTAGAACGTGTAAGAGGAAGTAAGCTCCTTTGCTTACCTGCCTTATGATTCTGACACTCCTTCGTCTTTTTTCCTTCATTCCCCAAATGAAGGCAAGTACTGTCTGTAAAAACAATTCAGAATAAAGTTCTCTACATATTTGGATAGTCTTGGAACTATCATTCTCCTTTAGGTGCTCACATTGACTTGGAAGACAGAATCAGAATAGGAAACAGGAAATGAGTCTTTTATTCATTAAACTCTATAGTATTTCTTTTGGTTTCACCATCTCCAAAATGTCTCCTGGTAAACCCAGAGTGATGTTCTCATCTTTGAGAGGCACATTGCCTATTCCAGGAATCTCCCAAATCACAGATCTGGTGGCCAAAAGATCAGCAGGGAGTCCCCAGAAAGTTCTTGATTTTTTTTTTCTCACTATATTCTTATCTAAGATCTTCTGGGATCTTAGATAAGGAAAGAATATTAGGAGTGCCGTATTGTGCTTGCCAACTAGGCTAAGCAGACATTTGTTTCTTAGACTCCATTTCCACATGCAATCCTGTATTAAAATTTGTTCAAAAGATAAAATTGCATGATCTTTAGAAGACATGTGAAAACACTTATCAATTCTTCTTAGAATATCACTGTGATCAGAATTAGTGACAGAGTGCTCGTACCTATTGGTCTCACATTAACCTTGCTTTCCTCAGGTCTGTGCCAATTAATCTTTCTGATTCTTGACCCTATTGACTCACAGTGATGCCAGGCCCATCACCAGATGCTGGGTTGTGGGTATGTAGAAGTGATGTTCCTCATTCTCCTCTTCACGAACTCTGTAATTGGTTGCTGAAAAGTGCTTTGTTTCATGGATTGTTCTTAAAGTCTTACCCTATCCCTTTGCATTACTGCTTAATGTAAAGATGTAAAATATTGGCATAACCTTATTAAATAGTCTTTTGGATTCTCTATATCATTAAATTGAATGGGTTTAGCTGTATGATAAAATGGAAATGACACATCTAGGATTGAGCCCAGCTTAGACCAGAGTTCACAAGTAAATTGCATGTGTTGGTTACCTAAAACTTCTAGAGAACATACTGCAACTGCACCAGTGCCCCTTCCATACCTCTCATTTATGCTTATATTGGGCAGGGCATATGGATACCTAAAGTAGGGAGAAAAAGTATGAGCTTGATTTATAGACAGATTTGCTCTATATGTGCATTTAAGCCAAAAGCTATATAATAATTATATTACAGTAATATTCAGTAATAACTTTGAAAGACAGTAATAAGTTAGGGTCTGGAAGGGGAAAAGTTGGAGGATTGTAGTCAAGGATATTTGGAGTACAAGCATGTGGATGGGCATATGGCAGTGGATAGGGAGTGTCAAATTTTTCCTATCACATCTTAATGCCTACCAGAAAGCACTCATATGGTAAGAGGCAGGAATAAGTAAGGAAAAAAATAACCCCAGCACTGAATAACCAAGTAGACAAAATAACTAATAATTGATGCTAGATGGCTTCCATCCTCAGCTCACTGTAACTAGCTTGATGAACTTATAAAATGTGTCTATACAGGAATGGCTGTGGAGGACATGCAAGGCCAAATAAGATGGATTTTCACTTCATAATTCATTAAAAAAAAACCACTTCTTTCTATGAATTGCCATCTTACCAGCAACTGATATCAAAGCTGAATTCTGATTTGACACTATTTTTTTTTTTTGGGTCACACCCGGCATTGCACAGGAGTTACTCCTGGTTCATGGACTCAGGAATTACCCCTGGCAGTGCTCGGGGGACCATATGAGATGCTGGGAATCGAAACTGGGTTGACTGAGTGCAAGGCAAATGCCCCACCCGCTGTGCTATTGATCCAGCCCCATTGGCACTATTTCTTAAATTTGTCACCAACCTCATTTAGGCAATTGACTGTATAAGACTTCTTCCATTCTGGAAAAGCCAGTGATTTATTATTTCAAGAGAAGAACAACACCAGGCATGGGTTTGCTTTTACTGCCTTTAGAGCTTCAGAATGCATTACTATCTATGGCCTTAGGAAATCCTCGTCTAGAAACATCCAACATAAGACTGTATACAACCCTAGGATTCACTTGGTAGCAAAGAAGGTGCAGGAGTTGACCTATGATCATGGTTGAATAAAATACCACACTTTCTGGAAACAGTCAAGTTCACAGAGCACTGAAATGGTCTTCTAGAGCTGAAATTCCAAGAGGCAATGCCTTACAAGAATGGGGTGCTATCTTTATAAGATGAAATTCAAGGCAAAATATACACATAGAGACCTCTATGGCTCTGTACTCTCAACAGTAAGAATATGTAGGTTGTGGGGGTCAAGAGATGAAGTTACTTTACCTATTATTACTCTGTGTGGCCAATGAAGAATTTGTGCTTATTGTTCCCACAACTTTGGACTCTGCAGGGTTGTTAATTCTTATACCGGAGACAGCTGTTTCCTTAATAGGAGTCAAAGAAAATTTTCTACAAAACTTATCAAGCTACCCAAAACTTAAGTGTTTCCAAATGACCTGTTATTCTTAAGAGAGGCTCAGCTGGCTCTTGCTCAAGTGGTTCTTGATGTCTTATATTATAGTCAGATATTACAGGACCAAAATAATCTATTTATTTGGGGGGGCATATCCAGGAATTCTTGGGGGATACTCATGCCTCAGTGCTCTTAGGATCATTCTCAGTGTTGTTCAAGGGATCATGAAGTGCCAGGGATTGGCCCTGAGGTACCTAAAGGTAAAACATATGCCTTAGCTCATTGTTCTATATTCCAGACCTGTATCACTGTATCACTGTCGTCCTGTTGCTCATCGATTTGCTCGAGCGGGCATCTGTAACGTCTTCATTTGTTCCTGTCATGTTCAGGGGAATGAGGCCCATTATTGTTACTGTTTTTGGCATATCAAATATGCCACGGGTAGCTTGCCAGGCTCTGCTGTGTGAGATTCTATATTGCTCTCTTCCAGGAGCTTTGTTTATAGTCTCTGGATCTTGGCTGTTGATGAGATGACATGGCAGTTTGTGGGTGTGACTACCAAGCTACTGAAAAGCTGGGGATCTGGGTGGAAGAGACCCAGACCCGATCTAAGTAGGCTTGGAGATGTCAGTCATGGGTCCCATATACCTGGATTCCTCTGTTGGTTCCTACATGCGTGAGGCTCGTCCGAGCATATGAAGAGTGGCCTTGAGCATGGCTGTGGCTGGGTTCTGGAGGTTTTAAACTGCTTTGGGGCGGGGAGGGAAACTCAACTCGCCCCCCTCTGAGGGAGCCTCAGTGAAGACAGCCTGTCACGGGGGCAGGAGATTCTGCCATCCCAGATTTAGGACTAAATAATCTTAAGATCAGTTGGGGTTGCCATCTTCATGACTTCTCTATTCACATAGAGTTTGGCATAGAGTCTGGATCAATTGAGAGCTGACCTAACATCTCTCTGTCTTCACCGTGGACTCAGAAAAGTAGAAGAGCCTACGTGGCTGCTTCCTTCCCCTAGAGTGACCAAGAGAGAAACCATGAAGTTGCTCCTGATAAAGTTTCAGAAATCACCTAATATCACTCTATTGCATCCCATTAGGTGCAATGGAGTTACAGGGCTAGTCAAGAGCCAAAGGGAGGGGTTCATGTATCAGTCTAAATATAACTCATAGAAGGATCCTCTTTGCAAACTAGTGGTCACAGTTACCTTGGAAACTTTTCTTTCTTTCTTTCTTTCTTTCTTTCTTTCTTTCTTTCTTTCTTTCTTTCTTTCTTTCTTTCTTTCTTTCTTTCTTTCTTTCTTTCTTTCTTTCTTTCTTTCTTTCTTTCTTTCTTTCTTTCTTTCTTTCTTTCTTTCTCTCTTTCTCTCCTTCCTTCCTTCCTTCCTTCCTTCCTTCCTTCCTTCCTTCCTTCCTTCCTTCCTTCCTTCCTTCCTTCCTTCCTTCCTTCCTTCCTTCCTTCCTTCCTTCCTTCCTTCCTTCCTTCCTTCCTTCCTTTCTTTCTTTCTTTCTTTCTTTCTTTCTTTCTTTCTTTCTTTCTTTCTTTCTTTCTTTTCTTTCTTTCCTCCCTTTTTTATTCCTTCCTTCCTTCCTTCCTTCCTTCCTTCCTTCCTTCCTTCCTTCCTTCCTTCCTTCCTTCCTTCCTTCCTTCCTTCCTTCCTTCCTTCCTTCCTTCCTTCCTTCCTTCTCGGGTGGGGGCACACCCAATGATGCCCAGGCGTTACTCCTGGCTGTGCACACAAGAATTACTCCTGGAGTTACTTGGGGGACCATATGGGATGCTGGAGATCAAAACCAGGTCGTCCATATGCAAGGCAAATGCCATATCCACTGTAATATTTCTCAACCCCTGAAAACCTTCTAAATAGAGAGGGCTTTTTTTTTAGATTCATAAAAATTTACTTTACAATAAATACTTATGGAGAATATGCAGAACCTTCATGAAGGTTGTAGAAACAGACAAGACTTTGTCCCTATCTCAAACTTTGTACATTTAGCAGTGAATTTTCATGTTAACACTGAAACTAAGATTAGGCTGGGAAATCTCAGGAGTAAGAATTAATGTACTAGTAGTGATGGACAATGTGTATATTATAGCTCTTTGAGGTGAAATAGATTGCTAATAGGTTTTTGTACATAGTTGTTTCAACAATAAAATGATGGAATACTTTCCTGGCTCAAAAGTTCATAATCTAGTGATCCTTAATTTGGTAATCAACTCATTCTTCATAAGACCTTCTTACTCAAATAATATTTATGAGGAAATATTGAAACATCAGAAAGGACATTGTAGGCCATAAACAGTGATAGAAATATGAGATGACTTTTAACTTTTTAAAAAGAACTCACCATAGATATGATATAAATATTTGTTGAACAAATGAATGAAAAGATACAGCACAATCTGGAGACAAATTTAATATATGGTTAACTGGAGTATTACTTTTATAAATTATAGTATTATTGCATACTCAACCTAATTATACTTGACAATTCTTTGGGTTTTATGCTGCAACCTTTTTTTTTTGGTCTCAGATTTATAACTTGAAATAAAATAGGTGAAATAGGTGAAGAGAAAATGAAAGTCAGAAAGACAGTAGCATGTCTGGGTGATAAATAACATCATTTATTTATTTATACATGCATCAGATATTTATTTCATTTGTTGAATAATTCAGACAAAGTCCTGGGCTTCTTGATGCTTTTACACTTGTGGGTAACAGACAAAAAATACACCAATGAATAAACAACATAATACCTTCTAATGATCATTGCCATGAAAAAATATGACTCAGGAACCCAATCATAAATAGCTTTGTAAGAGTTAAGAGTCTATGTCACAGTGATTCAATAAAGAATTTTTTAAAATATGATGCAGGATAGGGGAAAGAAGGATAAGTTGTCTGATGCTGTCTTAAGTAGGACTGAAGAAAAAAATTCTGATGAGGTAGATTTTGTGCTCAGTATTCTAATATTTTACCTATATCATGTGATGGATGGAGCCATCTGGAGCAAGAATATTCAAATACAAAGACTCCTACTTGTGTGTATTCAAGCAACAACTAAATTATTTTTGGACCTTGCCAGTAAATATGAGCATCTTCTATTTGTCATGTTCTGTGTAACACTGGTAGTTCAAGATAAATGGTACATAGACCTTGCCCTCAGTAGAGTATCCCAGAGAAAACAGACATCATACAATAAAGAGATAACTTCTGTTCTGGAAATGTACACATAGTTCAAAAGTAGCCAGAGGAGAGGTGTAGGATAACAGGTAGTTTAGGTTTATTGGGTTGTTCCCATCACAGTGCTCCCATTCCTCTCTGTTTATTTGTAACCTCTTTCTTTGTGCTCTGTTGACTAGTAAATATTGTTTTTCTCTTCTCCTTGAGTCCTTTGCATAGTTTAGTCAGAGCCATGTCCTTTAGTATGGGCATAGGAAGATAGTAGTAAATGCTATGTTTTTGTAACCTGGGAGTCATTTGACTCTACATGATACTGTCCTCCTGGGCATCTGTTCTTTAGACCTAAGCCTCAGCTGCCCTTACTTCCTAGCACCCCCAATGTCAGGGTCCCGGTGAGGGATGGGATGGACCCAAGGCAAGCTGTGAGTTATGTGCTACCCTGGCATCGAGATGGGCCTGGCCAAAGTGCCTAATGCTTAACTACAAGTTAAGAGTTTGGTCATAGACAAATGCTGTCACGATCCAAAAAGCAATAATTAGATTAGGACCCTGCTGAGGTTAGGAATGATTAATCTGGCCTGAGGGCTGTACTCTGAGTCTGTGGCAAGATGTTCCCAGGAGAGCTGCCCTACAAGCCTCAATGTATCTCTTACTGTGCCCATACAAAAATAACTAATATTGAGATGTTAATTAAGATGCTAGGAGGAGGGGAATGCCTCTAGGTGGTGTTTCCTTTGAACCTGGTGGGCCTGTGGGAAGGGCTTTCTTATGTTGATTTTACTGGGTATAGCTTGGGCCCAGAGAGATAGGAAAAAGGAGAGAGACTAGTGAAGAGGCAGAATCCTGAGAGCTGGGATGGAGGAATCAGGAACTAGAGTGTATGAGATGAGAGAGACGAAAGATTGAATAAATTGTAACTAATCAGCAACCAGCTTGGTCCTCGTCCTTCCTTCGCCTGTCTTTGGCCAACAGCCACCTTGATCCAGTCCACACACAGCGGCTCCAGAGCACCGAACTCGGGTGGTGAGGAGAATCCAGAGAGCTGAGATTGAGGAATGAGGAGCTAGAGAAGAAGAGTGCTGGGGGAGAGAGAGGAGAAAGGAGAAATGGAGTGCTCAGAGAGACTGGAACAAGTGCGTGGAGAGAATGGAATAAATGGCATCTGATCAATCAACCAGCTTGGTCCTTGTTTCCTCTTCCGTGTGCATCACGGCCTGGGCTGCTCCGGCTGAGTGAGTGGCCCGGGACCAACCCCCCCAGAACCCGGGCAGCCAATGGGGAGAGCCATCGGCCACCCCCTGCCAGATGTTTTTTACAGAGAGGTACTCTAAATTTTCTCAGACAGACCAGAAAGGGTTGGGAGCCCATGTTATGGGACCACTGTGGAGCAGAGGATGGCCATGAGGTTGGAAACTCCAAACAAAGCGGGGGATACAGGGAAGGATAAACTGACTGTGAGATCCATGTGATTTGCCAAGTTCAATTTGTTATTTCTAGAAGGTCAATGTTGATAAGAGATGTACCAGAGATGCGGTTGAATAGGTAGCTAAAAGTTTATCATATGTGAACTTGTGCGATGCTAAATCTGAAGAATTTTTTTTGTTTGTTTGTTTTTTAATAAATTTTGTTGAATCACCATGTGGAGGGTTACATAGTTTTCTCAGGATTATGTCAGTTATACAATACTCAAACACCCTTCCCTTCACCAGTGCCCATATTCCATCACCAACCACCCCATTATACCTCCCGCCCTCTCCCGCCTCCCCAGTCCCCGCCCTTGAAAGTGATAAATTTCACTTCGTTTACGCTTTATCTTGGTTACATTCCATGTTTCAACACATAACTCACTATTGTTGCTAGGGTTTCCCCCCCAAAAAGAAAAGACAGTCCTACTGTCAAGGAAGCATTTGATAGCTCTCCATTGCTGAGAATGTAGAGATATTAAGTCCCGCTGTTTGTTACATAACTTTTCTATTTCCCTCCCCCCCTCGTCCCGCACCACCGAGTTCATGCCTGTTTAGTAATCACCACGCTGCCTGACAAAGGGAAAAAAAACCGAAAAAGATGGTTATTTCCCGTCATCAGCTGGCGTGGGGCTCTGGCTTAGTTGATAGTCTGGTACAATGTCTTCCAGCAGTTTCTGGAACCAAAAGTAATACGCTGGTATCGGCCCCAGTTCGAGGTTCCACCAGCGTCCCGCTGTTCCAAGTACATAATAATTTATTTCCTTGTATCCCATTCCCACGCCACCAGGTCCGTGTCAGCTTAATGGACATCATACTATGGTTAACGCCACGCCGCGTTTCTTCCCGAGAAAGAAGGATATTTCTTCTCAGCCGGCTTGGGGATATGGCTTAGTTCAGTCTATAGAGATGGCTACCACTTTGGTTGCCTTCAATATTTCAGCAAAAGACTTACTATTCTTGTTAGGATTTCCCACCAAAGTCCGACCAGTTAAAAAGGAACCATTTCATATTGGTTATGATTAAATGACATTAGGTCGCGCGGCCATGGCAGCGGCCTCGCAGCTTTGAATTTCTGTATAAAGTCCAGGGAAAGTACAACCAGAAATTACACGTCACTACAAACTTTAACCCTATTATGGTCCCCCAAAAGTCCAACCCGTTACAAAGGAACCATTTCATATTGCTGATGATTAGATGACATTAGGCTGCCGCGGCCACACGGTTTTGGGTTTCTATATAAAGTCCAGGGAAAATTCTGCCTAAAATTCTATCGTTACAATCTTTTACCCTTCAACAAAAAACTCAGTACTATTGTTTGGAGTTTACCCCCACAGTAAGCCCTGCCAAAAAGGAACATTTACACGTTGCTGACAATCAAGAGATATTAGGTCGCTATACTAGCTGCTATCGCAGCCGTGCGGTTTTGGATTTCTATATGAAGTTCAGGGAAAATTGTTTTGGTAATTGCATCACTCGCTGGCGGCGACTGGGCCAGTAGCTCCGAGCACACAGTTTGGAGTCATTTTGGGGTCACCGCTCATATCCAAAGTGGTTCAGTTGCCTCCGGGGTCGATCTCGCATGGCGGCAACTAAATTTGAAGAATTTTGAGAAGGAAAACAAAGACAAAATTTTCCTTCCATATAACCACCAGGCAAGGTAGTGACATTAAGGTAAGAAATGCAGATAGAAGAGATTGAAGTTGGGGGGTGGGGGTAAAGAGAAAATAGGTTTAGATTGTTCAAGGTTATCTGACAAAAAGAGAGTAGGATGTACACATAGTTTGGAGCAAAATCAAGGTTAGAGGCATAGTCATTAGCATATAGCTGTTAGTTGTGATTATGTGAGGTGGAGAAATAGACTAAATTTGAAGCTAAAGAATGGCTACGTTTAAAGCAGGAAGGGGAGTGGAGTGACTCTCTAGGAATCACCATAGTATCATTGACCATTCTGTGTTCTAGTGTTTTATTTATGAGCTTAACTTCCAATGTAGACTGAGCTTCTTGATGGAAATAATTGTAGTTATTTTTTTGGTGCTTCTATTCCTAGTAACTGTCCTAGTGCCTTGTACATGGGGTACTCAATCTATGTATATTTAAATGAGTGAATGAATAATTAATTAATGAAAGAACTCTATGGCTTGACATTTCTGCCTGGTGCTTCCATCAGCTGTGTGACATTTCACAGCAGTAGTTCTTTGTGTCTTAATTTTTATTGCTTTCTTTTTATTATGTAAGAAACACATTTATTGAAGAAAAATGAGAAAAAGAGGGAAGCTAAAAAAAATCACACTTAATCTCACTCTTAGGAATAAGTGCTGCTAACATTTTTATGTCTACCATTTTGGACGACTACTATCTATACAGCAACCACACACAGAATTTTAAACATTTTAGTGCTAGATTTAACAATTGTATAAAGAAATGAACAAAATGAATCCTAATATTTTATTGAACAAAATAAGCACAAAATACCATCAACATGTAGTTAAAATAAAAATATCAATGAGACTGCAGATGCTCTTTATTCAGATGAAGTCTTTGAAAGTCTTTGTTTTATATTTTACATAGAGCATAGACCAGTTTGGATTAGTTCAACAGCCGTGTGTAGACTGGCGTGTAGATGATAACACAATACTTTGGGGAGTATGAAAAAATGACAGTGCTCACTCTCTAAAAATCAGGTCATATTAAAACCATAGTTGCATAACTTCTAAAAATATATGTTTGTTTTAGAATAGTTTGGAATTTATAGGAAAGTACTGAAGATAGCACACGTACTTTTCAAACACCTTATGCTCATTTCTCTCTTTATTAATAATTTACTGTGATACCCCCAAAACTAATAGACTAGTAATAATAAATTTTAGTCACTGTCACTGTCACTGTCATCCTGTTGCTCATCGATTTGTTCAAGAGGGCACCAGTAATGTCTCTCATTGTGAGACTTATTGTTACTGTTTTTGGCATATTCAATACACCCGGGCCCGGGTAGCTTGCCAGGCTCTCCGAGAGGGGTGGAGGAATCTAACACGGGTCGCCCACGTGAAAGGCAAACGCCCTAAATATTCTAATATTTATATTAATAAGTCTAAATTTTATCATATTTATTTTGATTTTTATGTTGTATTATTTTTCTATTGCAGAATACTTCCTGGAGTATTAATTTACATTTAGTTATGAAGTCTCCTTAGATTTCTCTTGGCTGTGACAATTTTCAGGTTTTTCTTATTTTTGATCATCATGGCCATTTTGAGGAGCATTGGTTAGAGTTTTTAGCATGCCCTCATTTGGAATTTATCTGGTGATTTCTCACAATTAGACTGGGGTTAGGGGTTTGGGGGAAGGAAGGCTAGAGACGTATTGCCATTTCTCACCATATCATAGCAAGAGGACTTGCTGAGAAGGTGTTTGTCAGATTTTCTGCTGTAAAGTCACCTTTCTCCCCACACCCACTCTCTGCATATCATCCTTTTTGGAAGAAAGTCACTATGTACTCTGTGTGTGTGTGTGTGTGTGTGTGTGTGTGTGTGTGTGTGTGTTTATGTGTTTATGGCTGTGGTTTGGGCCACACCCTGACATGCTCAGGGCTTATTCCTGACTCTGCTCAGAAGTAACTCTTGGGGGTATTTGAAAAACCATATGTAGCATATGTAGTGCCAGGGATCGCAGCCAAGGCTTGGCAGCATGCAAGTAAGTGTCTTAACCCCAATTCTATCTCTTAGGCTCCATATAACTTCAAGTGTAAGGAATGGAGAATTACACTTTACTTCCTTGAGTGCAAAATGCTTCCATAAATTATTCAAAATCCTTTAGCACAGGGGATTTGTCTTTCCTTTCCTGTTTATTTATCAAATTATTTATTTATATCAGTACCAACTCATGGATATTTATTTCACATTTGGGTTATCACTTAATGCTACTTAATTCTATTGCTTATTTGTTTCATCTTCTATCATGGAGTACTTTTTTAGCTACCTCCCATGACTCTTTCATATACCTCCTACATTATTTTTGAGCATTATAAAGTGCTCCAGGATTATTTTGCGTCATCCTTGCCCCAGTTCTAGAAGCAGCCACTTCTCAAAGGAGCTTTGGGGGTCTTTGTAATTGGGAGATGTACTGGCACCAAGATAATGGATCTAGGCATGCTCTTTGCACTGAGGTATTCTCAGACACATCAAAGGAGAGAGGTAAGATAGGCTTTTTGAAAGATTGTGAGTTTTAAAAAATAGAAAAGAAGATGAAACATTTTTGGGAAAAGCAAATTTCAGGAGCAGAATTTTGAAGATGGAAAAACCAAAGTCTCATAGGTTATCTGGAAGTTGTGGGCAGGCAAGATTCTTTGTAAGGACAACTTTTCCTTGAGGGAAAGTAATCTGACAGGATCAGGCCAGTACCTGATCAGGGAGAGTCTAAAAGAGAAGAGAACAGTAACTCATCCAGTGTGGTAATGCAGGTGTATTGGTTCAGTTTTGTCTCTCCTCAGTACCATACAGGTGACGTGGGAGCAATGACTTAAATAACCTATTTAATCAGAATAGCTTAAGAAGTTGTATCCTTTCTCATTGGCAACAAATCAGTAGAGTGGTTTTTTTTTAAGGTCTTAAAGTATTTTATTTGATTAGTTCATTTTTTGGTCGACTGGCATGCTGTAACGATCTGCACGCTGACAAACACCCACCTGCTTGCATCACTGGGCAGCACCTGTTGGTTCACTCTTCACCAGTTGGCACCGTTGCCACCCCCTGCCACGATGAAGTTGTGAACCAACTCACCAAGGGGTGAGGCAGTGAACCATCGAGGAGTGTCACATTTCACTCAAGTGAGAGAAGGAATCCAGAGTTCTGACCTCTGTTGACGTGTGCCAAGGCGTTGGAAATCAGATGGGCCGGACACATAATGCGATTTGGAGATGACCGCTGGACTAGAGCTGTTACAGACTGGATTTCACAGGACGTCAAAAGAATGCCTGGCCTACGAGATGGTCAGACTTCTTCATCAAGACCCTGAATGAATGGTTTGATGTTCTTCGTGTTCCTGGAGCGAGCAGACGCCATTGGGCCACACTAGCACGTGACAGGGACAAATGAAGACATTACTGGCACCAGCTAGAGAAAATTGATGAGCAACGGGATGACAAATGATACAAGTGAAGTTCATTTTACCCTATATTATCTCTCTTTTGTTTACAAAGGATGGAAACCCCAACACAAATTTTTTTTCTTTTTTTTTCTTTTTGGGTCATACCCGGCAATGCACAGGGTTATTCCTGGCTCATGCACTCAGGAATTACTCCTGGCGGTGCTCGGGGGACCATATGGGATGCTGGGAATTGAACCCGGGTTGCCTGCGTGCAAGGCAAACGTCCTCCCTGCTGTGCTATTGCTCCAGCCTGCCCAACACAAAATATTTTATGTTGGCTAATTGGAGTCCCACTTAGCCCCCTGTGTTTGTGACTGCGCACAGCCCACTTCCTGGGACAGTACGGAGTCTGTTGTCCCAGGCTTCATTTTTCCTTTCTGAACAGCCTGCTGGGAATGAACAGTCTCATATCCCTGGGAACTGTCCTCCGCCAATGACCAGCAGGGTTTGGGATATCAATGTCCTAGTTCTTTTGACCTATAGATGAGGTAGGCACACAGAGGGAAGCATTTTTCTTTGGTTCCCGGGAAGTTCCTGGCAGGATGCCACTTTAGGAGCCCAGAAAGGCAACAGGCTAGATGAAATGCCCACTCCTGTCCTATCTATCACTCTCCCCCCGGGCTCACTACATTTTACTGGGTCCATCATCTAATTAAGCCACTTGCTCTTGAATTCTTGCCTGCTTCTGGAGGATCCCACACTAAGGCTTCTGGTATTATAATTGAAATTCTGGGTAGAACTCCTCTAATCACAACAGGGTATAGGGGCTCAAGTCATGTTAAGGAAATTATTGACCCTTGTTAAATCTTGTCAAGAAGTTCTAGTTAAGAGACAGGAACTGGGGAGAATACGTGTGTGTGTGTGTGTGTGTGTGTGTGTGTGTGTGTGTGAGAGAGAGAGAGAGAGAGAGAGAGAGAGAGAGAGAGAGAGTCAAGAGATTAAAAATTTATGTGGGGAATCAGAACCGCAGTTTGGGGAAGTAAGACTTTTGGGCTGTGATCATTGCACACTGAGGAGGCAAAGGAGGGGGTTACCAAGGTCTCTGTGCCTCTATTTTTCATCAGTGCATTTATCACTGTCACTGTCATCCCATTGATTTACTCAAGCGGGCACCAGTAATGTCTCCATCATGAGACTTGTTACTGTTTTTGGCATATTGAATATGCCACGGGTAGCTTGCCAGGCTCTGCCGTGCGGGTGAGATACTCTCGGTAGCCAGGCTCTCCAAGAGGGGCAGAGGAATTGAACCTGAGTCAGCTACGTGCAAGGCAAACACCCTACTGCTGTGCTATCACTCCAGCCCCAAGTGCATTTATGATAAAATGATAATCAAATGGTTATTAGATGATAATTGACCAGATTTCAATCCAAGGTAACTTTTGACTTCAGTGGGTGGCTTCTGCTTTGCTGCTGACACATCTAGTTCTCATTAAATATTTCTGGTGCCTCTGAACATGCCTGGGACCCAAACTATGACAGTCTTTTAGCTCAGTGGTTTTCTTTTTTTTTTTAATCCAGATTCAGGATTGTTCCTTCACCCTCATTTTCAGAATTGCGCTCTTTCTTTGCAGGAATGGAAGAAGTCTCCTGCAGTTTTAGGCTTGCATCCTATTCTCTCACAGTTCCCAGGGCATCCCCAGTGGTTTCACATCAAGAATTGGGATCCCATCCTTCCGCTTATTGTGGTGAGAGAGATGAACTATGTTAATTGACCAGTGTTCAAAACCAGCCTGGATAAGGGATGGTGTGATGATATCAGAAAACTGAGGTATTATCGCTACTAAAGGGAGATCACTGTTGGGGCTACAGGAATGACAGATGCCAACCTCCACCAGTTATGTTATAGTTATTCTCAAGTAGCAGATTAAAAGATGAAATGCTCTTAAGCTTGGGCACTTGTAGCCATGACTTAAAAAAAATACCCGGTGTGGCAAGGTTGTTCCTAGAGCCTTCATTCTCCTCTAAACCCACCAGTGCTTTTCATGCTGCCTAGCATCTACCCTCTTCCTGTCCTGCGGGTTCTCTCCTAAGCTCCAGGTGGCTTGTCTCAGGCTGAGCCCGGGTGGTTTTTGTAAGGCTCTGCTGTCCCTGCTCTCACCGTGCATCACTAGCCGCACAAAAGTAAACGGCAGAGTCACTAGGTGTCAAGTCTGAGATGGTGAGCCGTAGGGACTGTTTTTCTTTTTGAAATGTTACTGTATATCTATTCTTCTTCTCCATTTTTCTTTCAGAATACATATTAATCACGTGAATCATCTCACCACTGGAAGGCCGACGACGATACCAGTACAAGAAATAGCTCGTGTAACTGACTGAGATAGAGCAATCCATGAATCCAAAGTCCCCCTCTCGTTTAAACATTGCGTGCGTAGATTGAGTGATGCTGTTACTGTTGCAGGAATCTGCAGGAAAGAAAAACAAAAATCAAAGTCTTATTTGCTGACGTTGTTTTCAAGAAAGTTATCACCAAGAGCCAAATTTTGACCCAGGAAGAAGGGAAAAGCAAACTCCAGTTTATCTCTAACTTCTTTCCCAAATCTCCTCCCTCAGGTCCTGGCTGCAGGAATGCTGGGATCCCTACCAAGGCAGATGAAGGCCACAACTGTGCACAGGAGAGCAGGAGGTCCTCGCTGCATTGCTGAACCTCTTCCCCCTGGTGAAACGGCTCTTGCTCTGCCTGTCTCCTAAGCTGGAGGCCTTGCTGCTGCAGAACCGGAAGTTGGGTTTCTGTATATGTAAGCTTAGTCATGTCACCTGCTGCATTTGCTCTTCTTCCTTCAGGCCCGTGACTTTTATTAAAAAAAAAAAAAGGAAAAAACATAATATACTCTCTCACACGTGATAATCAACAGGGCAGAAGGCGGGAGTTGTGGGTAACTGGGGTGACCTCAGGCAGGATAAATACACAATCTGTAGGTCATTTAGTATTTTAAAAAGTAAAGATGTATACATTAATGGGATTTTTGTTTTGTTTTGTTTGGGGGCTTACTTCTGGCTCTGAGCACCAACCAATTCATTCCTGGTATGCCAGGAGACCTTACCGAGTGCCAGAGATCTAACCCAGCTTGGCCACATATAAAGCAAGCACCTATCTGCTGTACTACCTGCTGGACCCAGCATTAATGAAACTGGTTTCACACTGGTAATCTTTTGAACATGATGTATATAAATATGCAACCATGCAATTTAATTGTACTTAAAAATTGTAGGATATCATGAATAGTAGAAATAAGTACCAGGTTTGCTCCATGACTTGGAAGCCAGCCTCACATGCAAGGGGAAAAGGCAGTTCAGATAGAGAAGGGAACACCAACTAAAGTGTGGTTGGAGGACCCGCTCGGGATGGCAGAGGCAGGCTGAAAGCAGACTATAGATTGAACACGATGGCCACCCAATACCTTCATTGCAAACCACAACACCCAAAAGGAGAGAGAGAACAAAAGGGAATGCCCTGTCACAGAGGCGGGGTGGGGTGGGGGGATGGGATGGGGGGTGGGAGGGATGCTGGGGTCATCAGTGGAAGAGAATGGGCACTGGTGGAGGAACGGTACTCAAGTAGTGTATGACTGAACCACAAGCACGAAGATACGTAGATCTGTATCTGTACCTTCACGGTGATTCATTAATAAAAAAATAATTTAAAAAATTGTGGGGTATGTGTGTGTGTGTATGTGTGCATAACTTTGTACTAGTCTATTTTGATTAAGTATACCTTAATTTGCTTTAACATCATTATTTGATATATTTTACTTTTTGCTTAGGCTATTTTTAATAAGATTCAATCAACACTGTAAATGCAAGCCTTTGTGTTTCCGATGATTTCTTTGTATGTTAACTCAGTATTAAAAATATTTTTACAGAACATTTCAAATATTGGGGCTGGAGCAATAGTACAGCCAGTAGGGCATTTGTCTTGCACGCGGCCGACAAATTCCCAGCATCCCATATGTTCCCTTGAAGCACTGCCAAGAGTAACTCTGAGTGCAGAGCCAGGAGTAATCCAGATGTGACCCAAAAAGCAAAAAGAAAAAAAAAAGAAAAGAAAAGAAAAAAGAAAATTTCAAATATTTGCTAAAGAGAAGAAATCTGTGTAATGGGACACTATATACCCATCATCTAGTTTTCATAGTTATCAACTCATGGTCACTGTCACTGTCATCCCTTTGCTCATCGATTTGCTCGAGTGGGCACCAGTAATGTCTCCATTTTGAGACTTGTTACTGCTTTTGGCATATCAAATACACCACAGGTAGCTTGCCAGGCTCTACCATAAGGGCAAGATACTCTCGGTAGCTTGCCGGACTCTCCGAGAGGGGCGGAAGAATCAAACCCAAGTCGGCCAAGTGCAAGGCGAACGCCCTACCACTATACTATCGCTCTAGCCCCCAACTCAACTCATGATCAATCTTGTAAATCTATACCTTTACCACTATTCAGATATGCAAACTTTCCTCAATCCTGATTAGTTTGAAACATATCCCAGACACCAACAGGTTGTGTGCTTTATTAGTGAGACACATAACGTATGATTGTATTTTGGTTTATGAGGTGTGTGTATGTTTATGTTATGCATGTGATATTGGTGACTTTCAATAAGCAATGACTAGCGACTAGCTTTACTGTTTTATTTTATTTTATTATTTATTTATTTTTTATTTTTTAAAATTTTTATTGAATCACCATGTGGAAAGTTACAAAGTTCTCAGGTTTAAGTCTCAGTTATACAATATTCAAACACCCATCCATTCACCAGTGCCCATATTCCACCACCAAAAACCCTAGTATACCATCCAGCCCCCACCCCCCAACTGTATAACTGATGATGCCGGAGTCCAGCTCCGGCATGAAGACCACCGACTCAGAGATGATGTGTTGACCAGCAGCTATCGAGGCTGAAGGCCCCGTTTATTCTCAAGCAAGCAGTTTTATATTATTTGCATACCTTGGCCCAGGCACGTAGCCAAGTCCAAAGACGTTCTCATGGGTTAGACATATTTTGTGTTTGTCTCAAGATGTTCTCATTAAAAATACCAAGTCAGATTATTCCCAAGGTTACTTGGAGCACGAGAAGTATGTACGGGCAGGATGTGTCCTGCTTATCTTGCTGGTAGGTTTCACCTTCAAGGCCCCTCTTTCAAGAGGCCCTCTGCACAGGACTCTCCCAAGCCCCCAGTGCAGGTCATACAAAGTTCATTGTCCCACGCTGGTCTCTAGTCTCTAGTCTATGTGCTCCAAGCAATCCCACTACATGATGAATTTCACTTCATTTTCTTTTTACCTTGATTATGTTCCATATTTCAACACAAAACTCATTATTGTTGTTGGAGTTTCCCCCCAAGAAAGACAGCCCTACTACCAAGGAAGCATTTGATAATTAGTTTTCCATTAAAAGATTGTATGTTTTCAGTTTTTAGAAAAGGTCGTGCGGCCGCACTAGCGGCTGTGCAGTTCGGAATTGTCCCAGTCCCACATCCCTGAGCCATGTTAGTTGCTGCTCAGTGTCGCCGGGGCTCCATCTGGAGAAGGTGTGCTGGCTGCACCTCCTCCGTCTGGATTCCCGGTGTTGCTGGTCGAGTCTCGAGTCCGGAGCATTCTCTGGTCGTGTTGCTCACCAGAATGCCCGGCTTCTTCTCTGTTGAATGTGGCAAGATCTAGCTTTACTGTTTTAAAATTAGTTTGAAAATGATATTCTAATGATATCATTTGCAGTTCATTTAGTGATTGAAAATTTCTATAAAGTTAATTATCTCGTTAGTTATTTATCATTGCAGTTAAGTGTATGAGTTTTATTTTCAGTTATTTTTCAGCTTTTGGAAGATAAGTTGCTTTTCCTGTCTGGTAGCTAATCATCTCTCTTTGCCTAAACTGACAGAATTTTCCAGGACATGAGACTTTCAGTGCTAAAACCAGAATAGTTGCAGGCAAATCCCAGGCAAAACAGGACAAATCCCCACAAGTAACAAAAGAGGATTCTTCTATGAAAGCATGAATTTAAACATAACCCAAGTGTTTCAATCTATTAGAGTCATTACCAATTGTTGTGGGAATTGTCTCGTCTTTAGCCAGGGGTCATCTTTATAGATCAATTCCTGAGTCTCTCTGACAAGGTATTTATAGTCTTTGACAGCTTCCCCATTTTCTGACAAGATGAGGAGTCTAGGTCCATTTATACATTTTCTTTCTCAGAAATGAAACCAGTCGTCTATGATTAATGTTAGTTATGCCTTTTTCTTCTTAGTGCTAAATTTTCACTATTTTGTTGCGTTGCTCAAAAATTTTATTCAATGTAGGACAGACATGATGATATTGGAAGTAAGTTTTTTCTTCCCTTCTTTTTTTATTCAGTTAAGGGAGTATTTTCGCTTGAAAACCAAATTAAAAGATTCCCTTTATGAGGGCTGGAGAGCTGGTATAGAGGTTAAGGCAGTTGCCTTGCAAGCAACTGACCCCAGCTTGCTTTTTGGCACCACATATGGTCCCCAGAGCCCTGCCAGGAGTGATCCCTGAGTACAGAGCCTGGAGTAAGCCCTGAGCACCACTAGGTGTGGTCGGTCACAAAACAAAGCAAAACTAAACAAGATTCCCTTTGCCAGGTTAAGGAAGCTTCTTTTTCCTTCTTAATTTGCTCAGAAATTTCAAATATAAATAATGTTAACTGTGCCAGTATTTCCTTTTCTGCATTTAATAAGAGAATTTTTATAGTAATATACTTAGTAGTATATTGCACTATAGAAGCCTTTCTCAATTCTTTTTTTTTTAGGTCACACCCGGCGATGCATAGGGGTCCCTCCTGGCTCTGCACTCAGGAATTACCCCTGGAGGTGCTCAGGGGACCATATGGGATGTTAGGAATCTAACTTGGGTTGGCCATGTGCAAGGCAAACGCCCTACCCGCTGTGCTATCGCTCCAGCCCCCCATTTCTCAATTCTTGTGAGATAATTCTACATGTATATCAGTATTACTTTTTTTTAATAGTCAATATTAGTTTGATAATACTTTTAGGGATGCCATTACTTTTTGCAAATAATATTTCAATATTTGTCATTATGGTTCTCCTGGTCATATAAAATGCTTTGAGTTACCTTTGTGATTTCCTATTTTAGTACGTCATATATATTAGACCATATATAGTAAGCATTTTTAGAATAATGTAGAAAATGATTGATCTTGGGTTTGATGTAATTTACCTACATAATTATATGCATCACTGTCACTGTCACTGTCATCCCATTGCTCATCGATTTGTTCAAGCAGGCACCAGTAACATCTCTCATTTGTGAGACTTAAAAAAGTTTTTATATTTTTAAATTTCATTAAATTCAAAACTGCCATTTTTTCCTATCATGTTTGCTAGATTGTAAATTTTAGAAAATTTGGTAATTAGTTCATCTTTTTAAATTAATCTTCATTAATTTTTCCTATAATTTTTATAATTTTTTCTGTGTCTATAGCTATAAATATCAACATTTTAACTTTCAACCTTTTTGTCTATATTTAATTGACAAGTCTTCAGAGACAATACTTTTGAAAGAGTCATTTAAAATCTAGGATTTTCATTTTTGGGGGGTTTAGGGATTTTATATCTTTCGCCCTTCTTCTTACTATATTATTCCTACTGATTTTTGTTGCTTATTTATATCCCCTTTAAAACTTTCTGACATAATGTTTAGCTTATGTGTTCTGCTTTGTTTTTTTAAATTTAATTTTATTGTTTAATTTTACCTTTGCTTCAGGTAACATGGTTTACAAAGCTGTCACTGGTAGGGTTTATACATAGAACATTCTAGCACCATATCATCTGCTAGAGTGTCCACTTCTCCCCACCATTATCTCAATGTTCCCCCTTATCCTAGTCCTCTCTCCCCCAACCTTCTTTAGTTTCTCTTGTCTTTGTCCATTTGTTATTCTCCTACTTTATTTCCTTATATCCCACATATGGAGAGATCATTCTGTGTCTGTCTCTCCCCTCTGACACTTCACTTGGCATGATACTCTCTGGATCCATTCAGATTGCAGAAAATTGCATGACTTCATCTTTACTTAAAGCTCAGAGTATTCCCTTGTGTATATGTACTATTTTCTTTTTTCAAGTCATCTGTTCTTGGATACTTGGATTGTTTTCATGTTTTGGTTATTTGAATAGTGCGGCAATGAACACAGGAGGGAAAATGTCTTGTATGAATAGAGTTTTTGGTTTGTCAGTGCAGATGCCAAGAAGCAATAGCTTATTGGTCCTATGACAGCTCAATTTCTAGTTTTTTGAGAATTGTCTATATCCTTTTCCAAAAAGGCTGGAAAAATTGAGATGAACAGAAACTTCCTCAAAGAAGACATACAGATGATTAAAGGGTATATGAAAAAATCACTCTAAAACAACAGTTTTTTTTTCTCTTGGTTGTTGTTGTTGTTTTGTTTGTGCTTTTGTCTTTGGGCCATACCTAGCAGTACTCAAGAGCTTATTTCTTACTCTCTAGCATTATTCCTACTTGGGGTCCCGTAGGTTGTGACAGGGATTGAACTCAGGTCAGTAACATGAAGGCAAGTGCCTCAACTTCTGGCACTGTGCTTTTAACATAGTTGTTTTGTATTTTTAAGGTTATAATTTTTTTCTGTTGTACTGCTTTAGGTTAATCTCACAACATAAAATATTAGGTATCTCATTAGTGTTCAATTGTAAATATTTTAACAATTCCATTGTGATTTATTCTTTGATTCATATATTATTTAGGAGTACATTTATTTTTGTTTGAACGTGGTTTTTACTTTTTTATGAATTGTGTCTTGTACTTTGTACATTATAGTAAAAGATTATAATTTACATGATATTGATTCCTTAATGTTTAGTATTTGCTTTGGTGAATTTGCAATGAATTTTCTGATTGTTTCTTTAGGTGAATTTTAAGATATAGAAATGTTTAGTAACATAGTTTTATATACAAACACATTGTTCTTTAGTGTACAGATGAACATTTCTTTTTCAATTTTTTATTTAATTATAGACTGTTCTTTACAAAGTTATTGATAGATAAGTCTGAGGCATACAATATTCCAATACCAATCCCACTACCAGTATAAATTCCCTTCACCATTGTCCCCATGCTCCCTCTTTCCCCCTGACCCACCCGCCACCTTGATGAACTTAATTCAAAGTTTAGTGGTTGTAGTTTAGATCTCAGGTTTTTAGTGTTGTTGAATCTGTGCTTTGAATATATAGCTAAGTCACTCTCCAATTTACTAGTATACCCAAGACCCTTTATCCCTGTTCCCCCATTACTTTCCTTTCTCAAATCTTATTCTTCCCCCTTCAATTTCTTTCCTTCTCTGTCCTTTTCCTCCAAATACTCTGGAGTCAGGATGATCTAGGCACGCCCCTTTACTACATTGCATCTCTTCATCCAGTTAGCCTACATACCACAGATAAGTGAGGCCATCCTATGTTTGTCCTTCTGGCTTACTATCCTCAACATAATATTCCAACCAGGCTGCAGCAAATTGCATGATTTCATCACTCCTTGCAGCTGCATGATATCCTATGATGTATCCATAGCATCCTATATATATACATATCCCATATGGGATATATATATATATCCCATTTTCATAATCCATTCAACAGATGGATATTTCTATGGAATTAATCTAGGAGGTTTTATTGGGGGGGGCGTTCATGAGGCAGAACTTAGGAACTACCTCTGACTCAGGGGGCATTCTCAGGGTGCTCTGGGGACCATGTGGTAGTATAGATCTAACTCAGGAACACAGCACATAAAACATGTGCTTCATGTCTTTGAGAAGCCTCCCTGGCCTCTAAGAGATTTTTGCTTTGAGCCATCCTCAGAGAGGATGCTTTAATGCTTTTTTGACTGTGCATGTAATTATAATCTTCTTTTACATAATCTAATGGGGATTCTAATGTTTTAAAAATTGTCTAACAATCTGCAGAATAAAAACATATTTCCTTGTTTTAATGTGAATTTGTCATTAAGGCTTAATTCTTTTACATTTTTTCATTTCTTAATTTACAATGATTTATGTATATCCATTGTCTTCTTAAAATTGACATCATTTTTCTCTAATTTCTTTTTTATCATGTTTTATTTTTAAAATAGCTTTGTTTATAAGAGCTCTCCAGCTCATAATTTACTACTGATTCATTGTTTTTACTACTAATTCTTAGCCATATAGGTAGACAGCTTAATATTTTTATGATAGTTACTGAGGTGTTTTTTTTTTTTAACTAACCATGTACCCAGACCTTATCAATTCTAGAATTCACTATTACCCTGTTGTCACTTCACAGGTAAAACCCCAAACTTCTGCTATCTTTATCTAAGTTATTTGCTGGAAGTGTTTTAGAAGATCATGATCTAGCAGTTGAAATGTCATTCTAGAGATCAAGATTGAATCACTGTCACTGTCATCCCTTTGCTCATTGGTTTGTTTGAGCAGGCACCAGTAACGTCTCTCATTGTGAGACTTATTGTTACTGTTTTTGGCATATGATATACGCCACAGGTAGCTTGCTAGGCTCTGCCGTGTGGGTGCGATACTCTCAGTAGCTTGCCAGGCTCTCGGAGAGGGGAGGAGGAATCGAATATGGGTCGGCCACGTGAAAGGCGAACGCCCTACCACTGTGCTATCGCTCCAGCCCAAGATTGAGTATCAGTATATATATATATATATATATATATATGTATATATATATATATAGACATACATATATATATATGTCAGGTTAAGCAATTGAAAAAAAAGACATTTAAAAAAAACTGGCCATCTTTAGGGACCATTGGGGCCACACCTTGCAGTGCTTAGATGCTACCAATGCTGTACTCAGAAGTCAGATTGTGAGCTTGTGGTGCTGAGGATCAAACTCACTCAAAGTCTTGCGTATGTGTAAGCTCCAAGCTCTCTCCCAAGTTCCAAAGGGACCACTTGTTTTGCTCAAGTAATTCTTATCCCAGGGATCTTTTATGAATACTAGACCTATTATAAACAAAATAACTCCCAAGGAAATGATGGGATAGGGAGCTTCTCAGAATAAAGTTTGAAAATCTATTTTGTTACACTAGAGTTGGAAAAATTATATTTGTAGGTAAATTAGGAATTTACACAGAGTTTCTGCCATAAATAAAGCAAACATGACTTCAGTGTTCCTGAGACTTCTCGTTATCAGTCATACCCTTGGTGTCCTAGGTTCAGAATTCCCACAATTTCTCAGGTAGTGTCAGCCTGATCTTCTTTGTTCTTTGAGTTAATGGGCAGGATTGTTTTTGGAAACCTGACAAAGGAATATTCTCCTTAAAAAGTGCTGGGCCAGTGGTTATCAGGACTCACTGCACATTAAAATGTATTGGGGAATTTGAAAATAAGTGCTGATTCCTGAGCATAGACCAATATAGGGATACATTTCCAGCATCATCACATTAAATGACACTTATGTGAAAAATTAGATAGCACTTGAAGTGGCTATTCTGTAACCAATATAAACATCAAGAGAAGCAAAATTACTAATAACAGGAAGGTAAGTCAAGGCTGTCAATAAAGTTAATTATAAAAAAACATGTTGGGAGAAGGAAAAGTGGCTTATATAGAGAGGCATTCCAGTCTGGTAATGAATCTGTTTTACAAAATCTAACTCTGAGAGCTGAAATTTGAGTGTGGAATATTTTTGGTGTATATTTATGATGTTTCCATGAAGATACTCACTATTGGGTTCTGGGTAGTTGAAATATTACCAGGGGCCACAACTCTGAACAACAATGAAAATCACATCGAGAACTTGTCATAACATCAGAACTTGCATTTTGAGAATCTCACTTATAAACCAACAATAATCAAAAATGTTATCTTTAGTATTAAAGGGCCTTTTGAGGATACTCAGTCCAACTTTCTTATTTTAAAAGTATGAAAACAAGCTATTAGAGCATGTGAGTTTTGACAAACAACAAAAATTGGAGATCTACCAACCATTCTTCAATGCATTCTTTTCTATCCATATTACCTGGTCCACTCATACTTCAAATTCAAAGGTTACAAAAACTCTAAAAAATTGTCAACCTGCATTTTAGAGAAGCTCTTTCTTTATCTAGCTTTTTATAAAATGACTCTACTTCCCACTGATTTTACCCAGAAGTTGTTTCTTGGAGCTTCAATTCTATGTAGAAATAGAAAGGATTCAGAACAGTTAACCAGCTCAGTCCTTGAAAACCCACTCAGCTTTTAGGTAAAGAACCCCTCTGCCAGTCTTTTTGATAATGAAGTGACTTTCAGATGGTCCAGAAAGGGAAATCCAGCAAAGTTGTTCTAAACACAGTAACATCTGCTTTATATTAAGGGGAGATACCCCAGACATCTGGCATTAGATTGTCTGTTATTTCTTAGAGTTTTTAATCAGTCTTTATAACTTTCCGTATTTTCTGGTGTCAATAATAAGAAAGTAAAAAAAGGTAAAAGTTGTCAAGTGTAGTCCCTACCATATGGGTTTTCCCAACATGGCTGCTTACTTCATTTAGCTTGCAAGGAGAGTCTCTAGAGCAAGCTTTTATGACAGAAACTGTAAGATAATAAATGTGTGTTGTGTTAAGCTACTAGCTGGTGGTAATATGTTGTAGTAAACAAATAGAGATTTTGGCACCTGTATATGGAAGCTTCTGCAATAAATATCTCAAAGAGGCTGAAAGAATTTCCAGGAGCATGACAAAAAAATGCCTAAATAAGCTTTAACAGTCAGTGAAAGTATGTATTTGGGAGATATTGCTGGTGAAGTTTTAAAAGTACAGAGCATGTTACAGGGAACTGGAGAAAAGGGTAGCATAGTTAAATAGAAAAAATTATAAAAATATTTCCTGTAAAAGGATGTAAAAAGGATGAACTTGGTTGTAGCACCAGGAATATTTTTTTGTCTCTAAGTCAAATGTGGAGTTACCATAGAGTTTCTTCTTGTTATTATTATTAAAATGCAAGTGGGGATAAATTGAGGGAATAATTGTTAAGCAAAGAAAAGCAGAACTAGATAAATATGAAAATTCTCATCCCTTCAAATGGAAAAAGATGCTAAAATTAAGATAGGGTGACCTAGAGAAAATGCATGAGTGTGAGTCTACAAACTTTTATTAAAACCTCCAAAACATAGAAAAGGGTAATCACAGGGAGTTCACAAAGAATCTCTCCATAGAGATCTTTCGAGAGATAAAGGATGTGTCTCCGAGATACTCTTAACTAAATCAGTGTTTCTAGGAATATGGTCCCTGTTACCTGAGCAGCAGCCAAAGACAGAGGTTAGATGGAAAAGAACTGAGGGTGTGGCCTTTGCTAAATTTTGGGAAAAGTACTGAAATCTGTGGAGACCCACAAAACTCTTGAAAAGTTATTTCAACAGAAAGGGGTGGAAAAAGTAAAAATAAATGAAGGCTGTCCAGCTCTAAAATTCCACTGGCAGGAATAAAACCACCCAACTGTTGATGTGTTCTTTTCATGAAAGAGGAAAGATGACTCAGGGGGATAAAATAAAAACCAAGAGGGCACAGCTGAGAATTATTTCCAGGTCTCAAAATCTAATTAAGGAACTCTCAGAATGTATCCAGCTTTTTTTCAGTGAGTCATTTCCCCCTTCCTTTCCCCCCTATTTTGAGCCAAATTGTCAATAGCTGTTATGCCTTTCCGGTTTTGTTCCAACTTTGGGTGATGGCTGTGTTGAGGGCAGATTACTTGTCTTTTCAGCTTTACAGAATGACAGATAGGAAGGAATTGTGCCCCAGAGTGATACTTGACATAATCTACCCATGAGGTGTGCTTGAACTTGAACATGATTGATCATGAAATTTTGACTATGAGCTGATGTTTTATAAGATTAAACTCTCAAAACTGTGTGAGTATGTGTGTGTGTGTGTGTGTGTGTGTGTGTGTGTGTGTGTGTGTGTGTGTGTGTTTCAAGTGATAGACATGTGAATAGTTAGGACCAGATGGTGAAATGTGGTTGACAGAAAAATATCCCGGCCTTCCGGTGTCCATGCCCTTGTATAATTCCATGTTCATTGTG
This sequence comes from Sorex araneus, assembly GCF_027595985.1. Lineage (NCBI taxonomy): Eukaryota > Metazoa > Chordata > Mammalia > Eulipotyphla > Soricidae > Sorex > Sorex araneus. The sequence goes on from NC_073304.1 coordinate 74,937,332, forward strand.
GGAAGGACCTGTGACTTTCTGCTACTTCTTTTTTTTTGGCTTTTTTTGGGTTCACACCCTGTGATGCTCAGGGGTTACTCCTGGCTCTGCACTCAGGAATTGCTCCTGGCCGTGCTCGGGGGACCATATGGGATGCTGGGAATCGAACCCGGGTTGGCCGTGTGCAAGGCAAACATCCTACCTGCTGTGCTATCACTCCAGCCCTTTCTGCTACTTCTTATAAGCACATTATTCCAAGGTCATAGTCTGTCACTTATTATTATATTAGCACTCTCGCACTGTAGCACTGTTGTCCCATTGTTCATCAATTTGCTCGAGCAGGCATCAGTAACATCTCCATTGTAAGACTTGTTGTTACTCTTTTTTGGCATATCGAATACACAACGGGTAGCTTGCCAGGCTCTGCCATGTGGGCGGGATACTCTTGGTAGCTTGCCGGGCTCTCTGAGAAGGACGGAGAAATCGAACCGGGGTTGGCCATGTGTAAGGCAAACACCCTACCTGCTGTGCTATCACTCCAGCTCTTATTTACATAAAAAAAATTTCCAAGTGGTGCTCCTGGGGTCCAGGGGATACTTCTGGGTACTCTTGGTCAAACAGGCCAGCTGTTCAGTGTGAAAGTCCGAGGAGGCAGTATTGTTTGAATCCTGCATTGCCACCTCAGTTGTCTCAGAGGGCCTCCAGGCCACTCCCAGTGGGGCTTGGGAAAGCATGTGGCTCTGAGAGTTGGTTGCATGCAGGCTTCAGCACTCTGATAACTTTTTGAGGAGGGTTACAATATGAATAGCTAGTTAACACAATTATTTACTTTTATTATTTCCACTTATCCATTCATTCTTGGTTGATATGGTTGCAATGTATGTACAGGGGGGAGAGGGGAAGTTTGTTGCACACTGATTATGTTGAACTAGAGAATGCACACATGTGGGGTTGAAAATCACAATGGCAGTGTGTGGCAGTGTGGTGCTGGGACTGAACACTCTGCCTCATGTTTTACCATTTTCCTGGGCTTCCAAGAGTCACCACATGATGATGATATTGACGATGATGATGATGGTAATGATGATGATGATGATGATGGTGATGATGATGATGATGATGTAATCATTTCAGTATGGTTATTATTGATATTGTTGGAACACTATGGCCAGGGATTGCCCATTAATTTATTTCTTTATTTTAAATTTTTATTTCATAAGTTAGTTCACAATATTTGATTACAGCTGATATTCAAACACCAATCCCACCACCATTACACCTTTCCACCACCAAATTCAGGACATTTCCATCCTAAACCCCAATCCCTGTCCCAAAGCAAACCATAAGAATATATTTTGTATTGTCTGTTGTGAAGAACTGCTGAACATGCTTGCAAAAAAGTGTTCATATAGTAAACTGTGAAGATTGTTCTATTTTGGTAGGAGTCATTTAAGACATTCTATAGAATATCACTAACATGTTGTTAGTTAAAGTTTGGCTGATGTGAACTTTGGTATATATATCTGAAAATATGTATTTATGCACATATATATTTACCTCTATGGTTTGTTGCCTACTATCTCAACCCCATCAAATATGGTGTGGTAATTATGGAGAATGGGCAGGGAATGTCTTATGATGTGTCACGCAGCCGTTTTCTCAGCCGCATAGTCCAGGAATATGTTCACTTGTGTGAAGCTCGGCTCGAGTGTGTGGGGTGTGGCCTGGAGTGTGGCAGCGGTTGGGTTGTGGAGGTCGGCTGCCAGGGCTGGGTCCCTTAGGTCAGGGAGGACTCTCACCTGCCCTCCTCTGGGGCGCCCTGAGTGAAAACAGCCTGGCGCGGAATCCGGTGGCATGGCTATGGGGGCCTAATTTTATGCTCCCTTCTGGGAGAAGCAGCCGTGGGATCTGGAGGGTGGCGATGACAAGATTGTCTGGTACGGGATTGCAAATTTATGACCAGAAATGTTTGTGGCATTGGGATGACAGATAACAGAGCTGACATGCATTAACATAAGCTTAGACCATATATGACATTTGTACATTTAATGCAAGGCAGGCACTCTAAACTACTGAGCTCTTTCTCAGGCCCAAGGACCATTTTAAACTGCAAGTTTCTAAGGAAGAATGTTTGAATATGAGAAGAATAGAATGAGTCTTGTGAGCACAAAGGTGGAGTAATGTTTGAGGAGAAGCAAGTGTAGGAAGAAAGGGCAATAACTGCCCACTATTTTCAAAAGTCTGTTTGTGGGTGAGCGGATACTTTGAGCAAACGTTAACTCTTAAGAACTCTTTACCCAGTGATACAAGTTGCATAAAATGTAAGGACAAAAAGTTTTAGCTAACAGTCTTCTGAAATTTCATGGTTGTCATCTGAGAAGCCACTGAACTAGAGGCAGGAAGAAGATATAGTGATGGTCATGAAAGTAATAAGGATGAATAGGTTACTGAGAGATGTGTGAATAATCAAGAGAGTATCTGCATAGAGATATAAAGCATTTTAAATACAGAAAAGAAAGACTGGGAAATATGATATTTATAGGTACCAAACAGATTTTTATTTTTTTGGTGAAACACTGTAGCACTGTCTTCCCGTTGTTCATCAATTTGCTCCAGAGGGCACCAGTAACGTCTCCATTGTGAGGCTTGTTACTCTTTTTGGTATATCGAATATACCATGGGTAGTTTGCCAAGCTCTGCCATGTGAGCTTGCTGGGCTCTCCGAGGGGGACAAAAGAATTGAAACCCGGTCGACTGCATGCAAGGCAAACGCCCTACCCACTGTGCTATCGCTCCAGAAACAAGACAATTTTATTTTAAAAAAATTTAGAAAAATGATCAGGGGAGAGAAAGAGAGTAAGAGAGAACTTGAACTTCCCAGAGGGGGAAAATGTAGAGGAGAGAAGAGAAATACATGTTCAAGAGAGAATACAGCCTTCTCCAGGTGGAACAATCCCACAGATTACTTTTTAAGGATTGTCTTTCATTTCCTAATAGACCAGAGCTTGTGGACTCTTGGTCACTAGAAAAGACTCTTGCTTATCTTTCTGAGAATCATCTTTTTTTCCTGGGGTGTGGAGGAGTTATGTGGCCATACCCAACACTGCTCAGGGCTTACTCCTGGCTCTCTCAGGAATCACTCCTGATGAGCTCATGGGATCATATGTGGTTCATCTCTGAATTAAACTCAAGTTGGCTGGGTGCAAGGCAAGTACCCTACTCTGGTCCCTGAGAATCATATTAAGGGAGAACTCTGGGAAGAACTGAACACCTCTAATTCATTTGTCTAACCGTTAAGTGATTATATTTGGAGATTATTCACATTAGGGCTTAGGGATTATATCTTTTCTTTTCATATGTTCCCAAGGCCTTCTAAGTGTCAAGTATGTCTAATGTGTGTGTGAGAGAGAGAGAGAGAAAGAGAGAGAGAGAAAGAGAGAGAAAGAGAAAGAGAGAGAGAGAGAAAAGTGTTTGCCTTACAAACAGCTCATTCTGGTTTTATCTTCATTGCCATATACAGTCCCCTGAGCATAGCCAGGGGAACTCCTGAGCACATCGCCAGGAACAGTCCCTGAGAACTGCTGGGTGTGGTCTCAAAATCCAAAATTATCCCCCCATATATAAAAGGATATCTCTAAGACTTAGACAATGGATAGGGGGAACCTCACGTTTGACTTTTGGGGAGACTCAAATGCTCAGATTCTGGTTGGTTTTGCATGGCACATCTATTAGGAAAAATACTATTTTTGGTTTTTGGCTCATGATTGGTGATACTTAAGAATCACTCCAGGTGGGGATTAATGTCATAGAAAACTGTCGCTTTCACTATACGGAAAGTGAAAAAAATCACTGCTCAGATTTTCTGGATTCTTCCCACCAGTTTTCTAAGGACAATGCCTTGACTTCTCATCTGTTCATGTAAGTATATTGGAGGTGGACAGGTATTGTGGTGTATCACAATCTAAGATACTTAAAAATATTTTAGTGATAATTCAGAATTTCTGAGCCTTTAACTTTGTAGCATTTTTTATAGTTGAAGGATGGTTTTTCTCATCTCACATAAAGATGTCTTATCTTACATTGTTTGTCTCCAGTTTTCTCTGCAGACAATCAATGGTTTCTAAATGAGCAATGCAGATCCTTTCTGTACTTCTAAAATATCTGCTACACATCTTCTTAATGCTTATTATTGAGATTTTATGTTTTTGCTTCTGGCATGCCAAGAAGGTGATGTATTCCTAGTTGATAGGAATGTTGATAGGCCGTGGTGTTTATTAGATGATAGATGTCCAATAAGTATATTTGGAATGAATGATTTTTTAAAGTTTTTATGTTCAAAAGTTTAAAGACTCAGTATTGTCTCCTTCCTTTTGATGCAAAGGAATTCCCAGTACAGAGTGTTCCTACAACTGTTTCTAAGGAAATGGCTATGTCATTGTGCTGGATGGTGTTATGAAAGCAGTAGATGTTAAAAATGTTTTTTTCTAGGAGCCCTGGTTGCTGTTTGTGCAGCATTCATTCTTCCTGAAGCTCTCTCTTTCTGAAACAGGCCTCATGACTTGGATTCCCATTGCAGTTCATTTGGTCAACCTTCACTGAGCATATAATGATAAAGCTAGTTTGCTTTGGATGTGATACCACATGGATTTCCAAAGAACTGTTTAGTAAAGAAAAAAAAAGTTTGCTTAGCTTTATATCTTAGCACAATGTTTAGTTACTATCCATAGATTGTATCTTTATCAGCCTTCTTGGAAAAAGTAGACAAAGTGCTCTGGAATGTTTAGATTTACAGTCTCAAGGTTCCTATGGGTTTTGCCAAAAGGCTGAAATCATTTTCTTTATGTTGGGACTCTATCTCCAGCAGCAGATTAATGAACTAAGGAGTTGAAAAGAAAATTGGAAATTGATTCACCACGGGGAGTTCCCTTGCTAACATCTGTTCAGTTGTATCCTGATCTTTGACCAGTGAGCGCCACACTGGACAGCAGTGGTTTTCAACTGCTGGTTTTCAATTCTGCCCATGCAAAAAATGTATTGGAACTAAACTAAACACATGAAACTTTTATAAATATCGATATATATATATATACGTTTTATTTATTTATTTATTTACTTATTTATTTATTTATATTTGCTTTTTGGGTCACACCTGGCATTGCACAGAGGTTACTCCTAGCTCATGCACTCAGGAATTACCTCTGGCGGTGCTCAGGAGATCATATGGGATGCTGGGAATCGAACCCGGGTCAGCCAGGTACAAGGCAAATGCCCTATCCGCTGTGCTATCGCTCCAGGCCCTATACATACATTTTTAATTTTTACCTTGCTTGTTTACAGAATAGTTCTTTTTACTAGTAGAGGGATGTGTATAATAAGGTTGAAAACACTATGCTCTATAATACCACTAATAAAAGCAAATAGGTGTTCATGAAAATCAGCTAACTGTTGTTATTCTGCTGAGAATACTATTCTCTGAGACAGATGGGGATGTGAAACTGGAAGTGTGGCAGATGAGTAAAATCCAAATTATACTCTCTAGGAAGCAGCACGCGCAAAGTGTGCAAGGGGCACTTTTTCTGGGCCACACAATTGATATGTTTTATGCCTCTGTTGGGTGGAAACTCCTCCGGTTTGGTATTTTCAAGCAGATAAATGTTTACTGACTTCTTTATGCTTTCTCCCTCATTTCTCCCAGAGGAGGAAAGAGCATTTCCTGATCTCCCTATTGAAATTGCACTGTTCACTCTTTCTCCCAGCCTCCTGTTTAACACTTTCACAACACTCTTCTGATTTGCATTTATATTGTTTATATACTTATTTATCCCATCTCTTCTCTTAAACTACAAGGAATTTGCTGTCACTATATTTTTCCCTTAGCACGACCTCTTTGGCATCTAATACAATGCCTGTGACCTATCCATCAATAAGTACAATATCTAGGAATGTAATTGCTACAAGGCTTTAGAGTTGAACGGGTGGAGGAGAGTGCCTTCAGATAGGTGTGAATCACAGGCAGGATTTCAATACTGAAAAACAGGATGTATCTTGGGGTAATGAAATGGTCAGAGCATGTATGAGGAAGAGGCAGGGTGCAATGTGTTTTCAGGGACAACATTATCTCAGGAGAAATCCTGGGGTGGTTCTGAGGTGGAAAGAGACTGGTGTGTGTGTGTGTGTGTGTGTGTGTGTGTGTGTGTGTGTGTGTGTGTGTAGAGGGAATGAGGGGCACCTGGGGTCTGTCTAAACCAGCTGTCCTGGTCTGTCCTCCTTCCTGTATGTTATGGGAGGAGGGAGTAAAGCTAGACTTGGTCCATCTGGGATGCAAAACCGGTGCACACAGCTAGGGAAAGTTGGTTGGGCTTCTGAGTTTCACAGGGCAACAAAGCTCAGATACCAGGCTATTTTTAAAATCATTTAAGGGGGAGAATGACTCTGAGAGTGAGGCCTGGACGCCATTGTTCTCTTTCTCGTTCTCTGAGCTCAATGATGGGAATGTGTTTCCTAAAATAATCAGCCATTTCCTCCCCACACCTGAGAGGACTCACGACTCCCATTTCAACGCTTGCAGAGGGTGTCTGTGGGTGTCTCCTGACTTCTGTACCTGGGGCAGTTTTTGCTGGAGCCTGGGTTTTGGGTTGGCCTTTTGCCATCTGTGTGTTTTCTGCCTTTTCCCTGAGAGCAGTGATCAGGTTCCCAGCTGTAATTATGAGCTGCTGAGATTGATGAATTTATCTCTTCTTGGAAGTTCACTGAATAGCATCCATTTGTTGAATCGTCATTATAATTGTACAGAAGAATGTGATGTATCTTTTGGGTCACACCCGGCGATGCACAGGGGTTACTCCTGGCTAATGCACTCAGGACTTACTCCTGGTGATGCTCAGGGGACCATATGGGATGCTGGGAATTGAACCCGGGTCAGCCACGTGCAAGGCAAACACCCTACCCACTGTGCTATTGCTCTAGCCTTAGGGAAGCTATATATTTTTAAACATTAATCAATATGTGATATTGTTCTTTTGCAGTAGAACCTCAGCTCCTCTCTCCTACCTGACACTATTATTGTGATTGCAGCCCCCCTGAGGCTTGCTGGATCCTCTTGAATGAGATAAGAAGAGTGGGCAGACCCTGACAGACTCCACAGGGATGGTCAGGAACTCTAGGCAGATATCAGGCACCATGGATTCCATTTCTCATGGTTCCCTCTGAATAGACCCACAATGAATTCTGCTTTGAACTCCTATGAGTTAGGCCACAGTTTACAGGGTCAGTGGCCAGCCCTATCCAAGATTGCCCATGCTTCAGACACTGATTTCTAGGCCACTCTGATTTCTGCCCAGTTGACTACAAATTTGGGGACCTCTACTCCATCAGTTTGATAGTTTCATAGAATGACTCACAGAATTCAGGAAAATGCTATATTTATGGTTTGCTTTATTATAACAAAATATGAGTCAGAGCCAACCTAAGAGAGAAATATAGAGGGTGCCGTCTGTGACGGTGATCAATGTGAAACTTCTGGCCATCCTGTCTCTGGAGAACTGGATGATGTCATGTGTCAATATACACAGAGGACTATGTGACAACATACATAGACTAAAGTGAGTCAAGGAAGTTTCCTGAGACTTTAACACTCAGAGTCTTTACTGGAACTTGATCACATATATTGCTTGGGGGGACTAGCCTTCGGCCTTCAGCAAGTTCTTCTGGAAGTGTTGGCTTCCTCGGCAATGGAATTTAGATGCACAGTCCAAACCCCAGGGCTAAAACACATTCTCAGACTGACAGTTACTAAATTTAGCCAAACAAAGACATTCCAATCAGCTAGACTATTTTTGGGCTTATAAATGACCTCCCAAGAGTTGAGGACCACTTTTTTATAAAGTGATTTCATCACTACAGAGATGCGCCCCCCCCCCGCCCAAGTCACTGACAGATACCACCCCCTTCTCCAGGCTGCAGCACCTGAGTGGTGACACAGTCCTAGGTTGGTGCTGTCCTTGAGTAGGAAGATTAACACCATCATTTTCCAGACTGACACATATAGCTGAGCTTCACTTATTCACTTGGGTTCTGGCACATCTCATGCAGAGTCCTTAGTGCTCTTTGCCACTGCTGCTCCAGAACAGGAGATGTAGTTTCTGGGAGGACTGGTTAACAGTAGACCTTGCAGACCTTTGTCTCTTAATTTTGTTTCCCCATTTTTCTCCTTTTACACCTTCAGGCCTGTTTTTACAAAGACATTAGATCAAAGGTTGATTGTGCTGCAGGAGGAAGAAGAACTGAAATTCACTGGTTCAACAAGTACTTTTGGAGCTCTATTATATGACCATTTGGTTAGAGTTTACAGAGAAGAGACACAGTCAAAAATGTTGCATCACCAGAAAATCAAGTACCTCGGAATCAGCCTAACCAAGGATGTAAAAGACCTCTACAAAGAAAACTATAAAACGCTACTGCATGAAATAAAAGAGGACATGAGAAAATGGAAACATATACCTTGCTCATGGATAGGGAGAATCAATATTGTCAAAATGGCAATACTCCCCAAAGCATTATACAGATTCAACGCGATCCCTATAAGGATACCCATGGCATTCTTCAAAGAAACGGATCAAGCAATCCTAAAATTCATATGGAACAACAAACGTCCAAGGATTGCTAAAACAATTCTTGGGAAAAAGACGATGGGAGGCATCACCCTCCCCAACCTCAAACTTTACTACAAAGCAGTAACAATTAAAACAGCATGGTACTGGAACAAAGGCAGAGCCGTAGACCAATGGAACAGGGTGGAATATCCATATACACAACCCCAAATGTATGACCATCTAATCTTCGATAAGGGAGCAAGAGATGTGAAGTGGAGCAAGGAAAGTCTCTTTAACAAATGGTGCTGGCACAACTGGACAATCACATGCAAAAAAATGGGCTTAGAACTCGACCTGACACCATGCACAAAAGTCAGATCAAAATGGATTAAAGATCTCAACATTAGACCACAAACCATAAGGTACATTGAAGACAAGGTCGGCAAAACCCTCCACGATATTGAAGATAAAGGTATCTTCAAAGGTGACACAGAACTAAGCAATCTAGTAAAAACAGAGATCAACAAATGGGACTACATTAAACGAAAAAGCTTCTGCACTGCAAAAGATACAGTGACCAGAATACAATGACTATCCACAGAATGGGAAAGGATATTTACACAATACCCATCAGATAAGGGGTTGATATCAATGGTATATAAGGCACTGGTTGAACTCTACAAGAAGAAAACATCCAACCCCATCAAAAAATGGGGCAAAGAAGTGAACAGAAACTTTACCAAGGAAGAAATACAAATGGCCAAAAGGCACATGAAAAAGTGCTCTACATCACTAATCATCAGAGAGATGCAGATCAAAACAACCACGAGATACCACCTCACACCACAGAGATTAGCACACATCCAAAAGAACAAAAGCAACTGCTGTTGGAGAGCATGTGGGGAGAAAGGGACCCTTCTACACTGCTGGTGGGAATGCCGACTGGTTCAGCCCTTCTGGAAAACAATATGGACGATTCTCAAAAAATTAGATATTGAGCTCCCATTTGACCCAGCAATACCACTGCTGGGAATATATCCCAGAGAGGCAAAAAAGTATAATCGAAACAACATCTGCACATGTATGTTCATCGCAGCACTGTTTACAATAGCCAGAATCTGGAAAAAACCCGAATGCCCCAGAACGGATGACTGGTTGAGGAAACTTTGGTACATCTATACAATGGAATACTATGCAGCTGTCAGAAAAAAGGAGGTCATGAATTTTGTATTTAAGTGGATGGGCATGAAAAGTTTCATGCTGAGTGAAATGAGTCAGAAAGAGAGAGACAGACATAGAAAGATTGCACTCATCTAGGGTATATAGAATAACAGAGTGGGAGACTAACACCCAAGAATTGTAGAAATAAGTACCAGGAGGTTGACTCCATGGCTTGGAGGCTGGCCTCACATTCTGGGGAAAGGGCAACTCAGAGAAGGGATCACTAACTATAATGTAGTCGAAGGTCATGTGGGGGAAGGGAGTTGCAGGCTGAATGAGGGCTAGAGAATGAGCACAGTGGCCACTCAACACCTTTATTGCAAACCACAACAGCTAATTAGAGAGAGAGAACAGAAGGGAATGCCCTGCCACAGTGGCAGGGTGGGGTGGGGGGAGACGGGATTGGGGAGGGTGGGAGGGATGCTGGGTTTACTGGTGGTGGAGAATGGGCTTTGGTGAAGGGATGGGTTCCCGAACTTTGTATGAGGGAAGCATAAGCACAAAAGTGTATAAATCTGTAAATGTGCCCTCACGATGATTCACTAATTAAAAATAAATTAATTAATTAAAAAAAAAAGAATTAACAACTTTTACAATAAAAAAAATGTTGCGTCAGGTACAGTTGATAGAGTCACCTCAAAAGATCTCCATGAGAGGCACGCATATGCTGCCTGAGCCCATGTGCTGCTTGCGCCCACATGGCTGAGCACATGTGGCGCCTGAGCACATGTGTCGCCTGCATCTCTCCTCTTATATTTTTAAAAATTTTTTATTAGTGAATCACCGTGAGGTACAGTTACAGACTTACAAACTTTCGTGCTTGCATTTCAGGCATACAGTGGTCGAGTGCCCATCCCTCCCTCCACCAGTGCCCATTTTCCACCCCCAATGGTCTCAGCATCCCTCCCACCACCTCCACTCTGTCCTCCCTCCATCTCACCCTGCCTCTGTGGCAGGGCATTCCCTTTTGCTTTCTCTCTCCTTTTGGGTGTTGTGGTTTGCAGTAGAGGTATTAAGTGGCCATCATGTTCAGTCTATAGTCTACTTTTAGCCCATATCTCCTATTTCAAACAGGCCCTCCTAGCACCGTTTACTTAGTGGTCCCTTCCCTATCTGACCTGCCTTTTCCCCCAGCATGCAAAGCCAGCGTCTAAACTGTGAAGTAATCTTCCTGGTACTTATCTCTACTGTTCTTGGGTGTTAGTCTCCCATTCTGTTACTTTATATTCCACAAATGACTGCAATCTTTCTATGTCTATCCCTCTCTTTCTGACTCATTTCACTTAACATGATTCTTTCCATGTTGATCCACCTATTGCATCTCCCCTCTTGAGATGTGTACTTTCATGCTTTCGTGTCTAATGCTAGGATGTGTGTAGGGGCTCTCTCTCTCTCTGCCTCTGGAGAAGCCCGAGTTTCTCTTGAGTGAGTTTCTCTCTTTCATACTCTCTCTCCCCCTCCACATCTTAAAAAAACCCTCCAAGTAAAATCTACTTACTTCAAAAAAATATCTCCATGAGAAAAGGCTTCCCAGAAAAAAGTCATATCTAAGTCAAGGTCTGGTGAATGGTTATAAGTGACACATATGTGGCTAGGGGGTATCAGGATGTAGGTTAGAGAGAGAAGGTACAGTTCAGAGGACATACATGGTAGAAGGTCTAGGGATTTTCTGTGGATCCCTGGAGTAATCATGGTGTTGAGCTGCCTGGAGAAAGCAGGTGGATTTATTTCTTTATTTATTTCTAGATTTGGGGCTCATTCCTCTGTGACTTAGCTAACCTCCTGTAACGTGACTCTGAGACTGTAACCACCCTGGTTTAATTGTATAGTTACATAAAACCTCTTATTTTAGGCTGTCTAATGGTTGTCTAGTGAAGGCTTTCAGAAGAATAGCTGTGGTCAGTAGTTGTATGTCTATTGAGTTAGGACATTGTTATAAGTTTCATAATAGGTATGTCTATATTCTAATAAGTCAACGAAAAATAGTTTCTTGTTGACCAATTATTTCATTATTATATAATAAGAGTCTTATCACAAACAAGCAAATTCAGAATGATTTAGGGACTTATTTTACAACCCATATTTCCCTAATTTCCTGCCCCCTCCCCATTTCCCTACCACACACATCCATCCTTTGTGGGGGGAAGGATAGATAGTCATTAAATGTATTTAGGGAGCTGGGAGAGAGTACAGTATTCAGGTATTTAAGTTTGGTTCCTGGCACCACAAGGTCTCCCGGGTGAGAAAATACAAGAAAATCCCCGTTTTTTTTTTTTTGTTTTGTTTTTTGCCTCTTCCGTGAGCACAGCAGGTAGAGCGTTTGCCTTGCACTCGGCTGACCTGGGTTAGATTCCTTCATCCCTCTTGGAGAGCCCAACAAGCTACGGAGAGTATCCGGCCCGCACGGCAGAGCCTGGCAAGCTATCCGTGGTGTGCTGGATATGCCAAAAACAGTTAACAACAAGTCTTACAATGGAGACATTACTGGTGCCTGCTCGAGCAAATCGGTGAACAACATGATGACAGTGCTACAGTGCTAAGCAAGAGATATTGTATCGAGGTAGGAAACAACATAGATGACATGTTGTATAGAATATTTGTTTATACTGATTGAAATTTTCCAGCAGAAAGTTAGAAATATTAGAAAAAAGGGTTAGAAACATTGAATTGGTCAAGGTGAAGGAGACCAGAGAAAAACACTGTCGTTGAAAAGGGGGGATCACTGGGTATAGCCCTGGAGACCCTCATAGGATGTGGCCTTTGATGGTCTCTGGCTCTACCAGTAGGTCTCCCTGGCATCCCAGGGTCGAAGCAGCATTGCATCTACAGGTCTTTGCGCTAGATCACCAGGTAAGGTGGCTGAGCATGACTGGTGGGCATCTCCTTTGTCTGCCCCTACCTCCGAGCACTGCTGGGAAGGAATCCCTGCACCCCTGCTCCAAATATAGACTTATAATTTCTCACTGGTTTCTCTGCTCTTCCCTTGTTTCTTTCACCCAGGATTCTTTAAAGGCATTTATAGCCTGTTTTTTTTATTTTGATTTCAAAAGAATGCATATTCATTATGGATAATGGGAAAATAGAGAAAATATGAAGAAGAAAATCACCTTTTAAATCAAACATGCTGAGATAAGCTTTGTTAACAACTTAGTGCATTATCTTTGTATATGCCCATTTACAAAATTCTAACAATGTGGTATATTCAGTTTTATTTATTGTCCTTTTTGCCCTTTAGCAAGCAAGAATATTTTCAGATCATTAGTAAGGTTTTAATGGCTGCATTTGTTTAGATACTGCCATGATTTACTCCCCCCATTTCTATTCCAGGTAGAAATTTATATTGCTTCCAATTTTTGTTATAATAAAAAAGTGTACAATGAAATACAGTATTATAATTATTTATGGACATTTATGATTTATGATTATATCCTATGAATTGCATTCATGGGAATAGAACTAATGGGATAAGTGTATAAACACCTTCTTTTTTTCTCTCTCTTTCTCTTTCTCTTTAAGGTAGCAGAGGTCAGAATCTGTAGAGGTTCTCTCTACCCTTAGGCCTCTGAGTCTTGAGTCAGAAAGCTTTGGGTGTCTCCAAGCACTCCTAAAGCTAGCTAGGCTTTGGCGTTATAACTTTTCTTTAAAAGCCCTGTCTCTTAATTGCAAAAATGATTCATGACGGTGGCTATACCCATCTAATACAGAGTATTATAAGAAAGAGAAAGTCAATTTACTCTGCTCCTGTCCCTTGTTCCTCACTTTTCTGCCAAGCCCACACTCTCTTGAGGCCCCCATGGTTCGTGGCTTAAGCTTTTATATGGCTAAGATTTTGGATTTTTTTTTTTTTTGCTGCTCATGTAGAAAATTGAGCCTTACCATAAGTATATTTTTCAACTTTCCTTCTTTAATATATCATAAACATTATTCCAGACTAATGTACATTATTTCTAATATATTATTTCTAACAGCGGCACAATAATTGTGATATTTTAGATTAATTACTTTTGCTGGATCAGCAATCTAGTGAGACTTAAGTGGATGTTTTTTCTAGTCTGGGTTAGGCTCCTTCGGGCATGTAAGGTTCACTGTAATCAGCGATAGGTCAACTTTTCTGATCTCAGCTGTGCTCTCTCAAATACCCGGGGCCTCTGCTAGAACCGGGCTCTGGTCCATGCAGTTTCTCATTCACTAAGAGGTCATCCTGCGATTACTCCACTAGTAAATGCTGAGGTTCCAGAGAATAGGTGGTAGAATATTAGGCTTTGTGCAAGAAGCCAGAAAATATAGGTTCAAAGTGCATGCTGTTCCTTCTGTTACATTCTACTTGCCAAAGACAGTTACACAGCTAGCCAGATTCAAGGGTTGGTGGAGCTATTCCACCTTTCATGGAAGACTCTCCAGCTTGCAGAGGACATGGATTCAGGGAGGCATGTGCAGTTGTGCCCATTTTTATCTTCTACCATGTTGGACAACCCATTATTTAGCCCAACAGTCTCCAACTGATATGTATTCAAGTTGATAGTATTAGTATTCTTAAAGGTTTTAGTAAGTATCACCAAGTTAACATATACAAATTGTACAAGTTTGCCTGTTAATCGGCAATGTATGAGAATGCTCCTTGGATAAAATTTTGCTTGGTTCATATTGAGAACAACTCTAGCAGAATTCCACCATATCTGGGTCCTTCCGAGAAGACTTTTAAAACCTTTTATGAATAAAATTATGATTAAATTTTTATTTTTAGAAAGTAAAAACCTACAAATTTGACACAAGCAATGGAAGTTAAAAATGCGAAGAAAACAATCAAGACACTGCTTCTCTTCATAATATTGGAGGGAAGTAGATTCAACTATTTTATCAAGAACCATCTATAAGCAAGATGTTGTGCAGGATACTGTTGCAGATAAAATATGAATTAAATGAAGTTACTGCCAATGAAAATTTAGAGTCCAGGACAGCTATATGTTATTGAGTAACTAAAAAAACTCAGAGTCTGAATGTGTAATAAGCATTATGTTTGGATTAAATAAGCATCAACAACAGCAGTAAATGTAGCTAGCCTTCATTGCACATTTTTACTGTGTCAGGCATTCTGGTAAATTTGTTTTGTAAATTGATCTCTTAGCTAAAAAATATATGAGTGTATTGTGATCAGTGTAAAATCAAGCAAATATATTTAGAAGTATTACTATAATTCACAATACTATTTTCAGTTGTGGATACTGAATGGATACTATCTACTTTTTTTTTACTTTAAAAATTTTTATATTTTAGTTTTTGTTTGTTTGTTTGTTTTAGGGCCATACCCATCAATTGTCACCAGTAACTCCTGACTCTGCACTCAGGAATTACTCCTGGCAGTGCTTGAGGAACCATATGGGATGCTGGGGATCAAGCTCGGATTGGCCATGTGCAAGGCAAGGCAAGTGTCCTACCAGCTGGACAATCTCCCCAGCTCCCAAGAAGGAATTTTTTTGTTTGTTTTCGTTTTGCAGGCACACCCAGTGGTGCTCAGGGATGACTTCTAGCTCTGTGTTCAGGGATCACTCCTAGCAGGCTTGGGAAGACCCTAAGGGGTGATGGGGATGGAACCTGGGTGGGTCATGTGCAAGGTAAGAGTCCTATCCACTGTACCATAGCTCCAGCCTCCCAAATTTTGACTTTCAAAGGAGTTCTCCTGAATTTGATCCTTAGCATCCCAGAGCCTCCTTGAAAACTGGCAGGAGTAGCCCTAGTGGTCCCTGAGTGCTTAGACCCTTATGCTTGATTTGAGAATCTCTGGAAGTAGCCCCTGACATCCCAGATTCTGTTTGGTATGGCCTCCTATATACGAAAAAGAAGGTTCCCATGCTTAAATTGGTTAAGACCATCTACCAGTCATAGATGTTCTGACGTAGGACAGAACATCCCTTATTGAGAATTGACTGATACATGATTTAAAGTGGTGATGTGATAAATCACAGAATAAGACCCAGGAATTTTGCTATTTGAATACAATCTTCATGTCACTTTCTGGAGCCTGAACGTTTCTTTTCTTTTCTTTTCTTTTCTTTTCTTTTCTTTTCTTTTCTTTTCTTTTCTTTTCTTTTCTTTTCTTTTCTTTTCTTTCTTTTCTTTTCTTTTCTTTTCTTTTCTTTTCTTTTCTTTTCTTTTCTTTTCTTTTCTTTTCTTTTCTTTTCTCTTTCTCTTCCTCTCCTCTCCTCTCCTCTCCTCTCCTCTCCTCTCCTCTCCTCTCCTCTCCTCTCCTCTCCTCTCCTCTCCTCTCCTCTCCTCTCCTCTCCTCTCCTCTCCTCTCCTCTCCTCCTTTCTTTTCTTTTCTTTTCTTTTCTTTTCTTTTCTTTTCTTTTCTTTTCTTTTCTTTTCTTTTCTTTTCTTTTCTTTTCTTTTCTTTTCTTTTCTTTTCTTTCTTTCTTGTACTCATTTGGAGTTCCTGGGCTGGAGCGATAGCACAGCAGTAGGGCATTTGCCTTGCACGCAGCCGACCCTGGTTTGATTCCTCTGCCCTTCTCGGAGAGCCCAGCAAGTTACCAAGAGTATCTCGCCCGCATGGCAGAGCCTGGCAAGCTAACCATGGCATATTAGATATGCCAAAAACAGTAACAACAAGTCTCAAAATGGAGACATTACTGGTGCCTGCTCTAGCAAATCAATGAGCAACGGGATGACAGTGAGAGTGACAGTGACAGTGACTCATTTGGAGTTTCTAGGCCTGTTAGGAGAGGCAGGGTCTTTGTGAGAGAACTTTGAGTTTTCTCTGGGAACTTCAGGGATTTGGGGGCTCAGTCAGTTCCTTGTGAATACCTCTGGATATTTAGGTTTGAATTTTTGAGGGTTGTTGAGAAGCTGAGAGTCAAACTAGAAGTGAGTGTGAAGAAAAAGCACATCAGATCATCTGCTAACCAGTTGCCCAATGTGGGAATGGAGACCTGGTCAACTTCATGCTCCATCCCACCCTGCTTCCACCTTTTCCCACTCTAAGCCCGGGAATCTAGGCCACCTAAAACCAACCACAGACCCCCCCACCCTCATTACATCCTAACCCCTTAGTCCTCAGACTCAACCTTCACCTTCCCTCCTGGTGGGTCAGAGTTCAGGGAAAGGACTTGCTACTTCATTCCACATTTGACATTAGATTTTCGACAAGTAACATAAGGAGTTGCCTCTTATTCATTACTCCCCATCATACTCCCAGAGTAATATAAGAACTACTTTCTGTTTATCTGTTTGTTTTTGGGTCACACCCAGTGGTTACTCCCTGCCCTGTACTCAGGAATTACTCCTAGGAGTTTTGGAGGACCATATGGGGTGTCGGGTAGAATATGGGTTGACTACATATAAGGCAAATCCCCTACCTTCTGTCTTATCACTCTGAACCCCCAAGAGTTACTTGAAGACATGAATGTATCAAAGGTTTTTGAAGAATGTCTTGATATAGCTATTGAAAATGCAAAGGACATTGTCCCTTCCATTACAAGTTTCCAAATGCTTGCAAAGTTGAAAAACACTGAATAAATCTGAAATTAAGCTGAAAGCTGTCAGACAGAAGATACTGTTGTCATTTCAGAGAGAGGGATTGCACTGTAATTTAAGGTAAATCTGTTAAATCAGCTTTTTTGGGGGTAAAAACAGTTTTTCAATGAAGACTGCTTTTAACTGTGTTCCCATGCTCAGGGGAATTTGTACAGTCTTTTACACTGATTACCTAAATTAGATCTAAATCAACAATACCAAATTAAGAATTTCTAATCATAAAGTTGGTGAGTTAGAATAACCATCATGGTAAAGACAGTTTACAAAGATAGAAATTACATTGCAGTGTTCTCATACCAACACCTAACAAGTGAGTCTACTGCAACAAACAATATTTCTAGTTTATCAGTTTAGAATCATTAATATTTTCAACGTTAAATTTTCAATTAATAACTGTATCAAGAAAAATTTGTTATTAATACAAGATACAAAGAATAGAATTATCTGAAATTTTGCAGTTACTGTCATATAATGATTACCCACTGCTTCTCTTACCCACCTGTCTGCAAGTAATAACAAGCATTATAATTGAACCTGTATTCTGTACCAGCCACTAGCACTTGTGTGAAGCACCTATTATTTACTATCCCAAATTTTTCAAAAAGTCTGAAGAGTAGAGAAGTGGTGAGATTGGTCAAAATTGCAGAGCTAAAATAGGAATGAAGGCTCTCTGTGTTTTGCATCTATGCTTTTAATTCTAACCTGTGTTATTATTATTATTTATTTCACTTAAACACAGGCTTATTGTTAACCCAGCATTTTTTCAGTCTTAAAAGTTTGTATGTTAATAATGCTCTAAAATTTCAAATTTCAAAAGTGGAATAATGGCCTTTAGCTTGAATCTGATTTTTAATCAGGGTTGAATGAAGGGTACTTTAGACTTTTAAACAATAATTTCCACAAAGAGCTGCTGGGACACTGTATATGTCTGTTCATTGAGAGTATTTTCAAACTCCAAGAAAACATGCTGACCGTATTTTTCTTAGCCTTTCGCTAAAATATATCTCAAAGTGATGAGATCAACAAGTCTCTTAATTTAGTGGTGACAGCAGGGAATAAAAAAGACTCCATCTCTCTATTTAACAATTCTGTACCTGTGCTTGGTGATGTTGGCTGATTGATAACATGGCCAATTCAATGAGAGGATCCACTCAGATGGGTACAAACAGCCTGGGGATTGGGAACATCCAGTTTCTCTTTGAAGTGGTATAGTTTTGGGGTTAGATTTATGATGCTTCCCCCCACCCTTTTATTGGCCACAGTGTCTCCTATGAGATTTCTAAGAAGGTAGAGAATGAATGTTTGTTAGGCCTTGAAAGTCAATTGTTCAGACATTTCAGAACATATGCTGGTCAATGGGTTTGTTGTCACACAGAAAAGATTGATAGAGAGAAGGACATTTCTTTGGAAGGCAGCAAGTAATCCTAGCCTCCAGTGCCCTTAAGGGAGACCAATTTGCAAGCCTGGTATTTACTCTTTCATTTGACTTAGTTGTGGCATTTACATAGTAATGTTTTCAGTTTAACTTGGGAATGTTATTTTAAGTTCTATAAGCTGCATATAAAAGTGTCCAAATGAATTATCTTATGTGTTTACTGTTCTCAATATTTGTTTATGTGCCTAGTTGAAACTACTGTTTGCCAATCACTGCCTTCATTCTAACAGCCTGTCAGCAGGATCTCCTAACAGGGAATGTGTCTTCCTCTGCTGCCTACAGACACAAATTCCCATTTTTTAGGGCTAGAGCAAATTTCACAGGACCGAAGCTATTTCTTTCAGTAAGTATCCTGGTTAGTGGTTTTGGGTGCTGGGGTCTAGTCCTAGGAACAGCACATAGCCTAAGGGGATACGTAATCCCTGTGAAGGTCATTTGCTATTTATGGAGGAGCAGAAAAGACATTTAATATGGCTGGTTTGGTGAACAGAGATAGAGTGAGTAAACATTTTGCAGTGTACTCAGACCCACAAATTCAGGACAGCTTTATTCTCTCTAACAACTTAACTCCTAACTCCAGGAACCATTTTGCTCAGTACTTACTTAACTCAAACATGAAGTTTTTTAAAAAATCATGTTTTATGAAGTCCATTCAGGATTTTCTCTACCTCTCTTTCTTGGGATGATATCTAAGTTCTAGAGAATTTAAAAGGTGTTGGGGAACAACATGGGATTGGTGGGTAAGAGAGGGAGGGGTGCTTGGGTCCTTGGGGAAGGGAGGTAGGTGCACTGGTGATGGGTGTAGTGTTGGAATTATGCACAGAATAGTAATCAGTAAATATGTTTTTTTTTAAAAAAAAGGTGTTGATGTAGTTGGGTAAACTAGGCCCAGGTTGGTACCTGCTGTGTTGCAAAGCTTTGGATTTGGTTTGTGGCATCAGTACTTCTGTGTCGCAATGTCTTCAATTTTGCACATTTCTGGTTGCGGATCTGCATGTTCTGTGTCCTTTTCCTTTTTGTAAGGTTTTCTCAGACCAAATGACAGCACTCAGGACCAGATGGTGATCTGTCGGCTGAGGAGATAGCAACACTCCCCAAACCAAAGATCACTCTGTCCCCAGCACGAACTTATGGCCCTCCTGATGCCAGGAAGCTACCAGGCTGCATTCCATTCTTCTTCACATCAATCCCCTACAGACAACAGAAGACCAGACCAAACACACCAGTCCCACTGGTCTTTGTTCCCTTTTCCCTCGAAAGACAACTTGAGAGCCCCCCTAGTTTTTCCCAGGGGGCGATCTACCCCAGCCTCTTCAAGGCCTGGGGGTGGAGTGGGGGAAGGATTCCCTTCCCTTCCCCGCTCCCCCCAGCACACCTCTCTATTTCTTAACTTTATAATAAACTTCTCCTGATTCTTCACTTTACTCATCTCTGTCCCTCTGTCTGTGCTGGACAGGGTCCCCACATTTATCACTTTTCATCATAAAATGGAGTCTTCTCCAGACTGTCTAAGGCTCTCAGTTAATTCTCATGCTGTTTTTGTGCATGTGAAGAATCCTCTGCTCTAATATATCTCTAGTGTCTAGTATCTGGCAGGGCAGGGCTGTCATGGGCCTCGAGGCTCATCAGTACAACTTGCATTGCTCTCTTAGGCTGAAGAAATCTGAGAGGGTATTGCCCCCCTTGGCTTTTGCATTAGAATGCATTGCAGCCTCAGTTGCTGGTGAGAGAGATGGCTCACACCTGAGAAGGATGGAGGGTTCCCCAGGTGGCTTATATGTGAAGTGGGGAGGAGAGAAGAAGCAGCCTTAAGAAGGGAGTCTAAGGGCTGGAGCAATAGCACAGCGGGTAGGGCGTTTGCCTTGCATGCAGCCGACCCGAGTTCAATTCCCAGCATCCCATATGGACCCTCGAGCACCGCCAGGAGTAATTCCTGAGTGCAGAGCCAGGAGTAACCCCTGTGCATCGATGGGTGTGACCCCAAAAGAAAAATAAATAAATAGACTGTTTAAAAAAAAAGAAGGGAGTCTACCCCCATTGCCCCCAGTCATGCGGGGGGAGGGCCGGAAATCTAGGATTGATATGAGTCTGTTAGGAGCACAGGCACAATACAGGTCTCATGTCTCATCAGCCCCATGCAAACTTTCATAAACTGCACCCAGGTTCCACTTGTCCTGCTCAGAATGGGAAATGATCCCCGACACCCAATTTCTCAGGGAGTTGTGAGACGTAGGGTAAAGTGAGGGATTGATTTTTGCAGGGAAGAGTAAGAAATCCTCAGTCCTACATTTTACCCATCCAGGTCCAAACCTTCCCTCATAATAAATAAAAGGAGACATATAGTAAAGCAAAACAAGTTCTGTTTGGGATATAAAGACAGAGAAAGAGAAACAGAACATTAGCTCCTCCAGAGTGCAGAAAAAAAAAAGCACATATCACCAGTGGAGATGTGGGCAAAAGTGCCATTAGGTAAGAAATACACATCTCAGGCAGAAGTGAACCTTTTTCTCTGCCAAGTTGATTTATATGTTTTGTCAAATTGTTCCCCTCCTGCCCCCTTCCCCGTGCAAAGTCCTGTGCTAAGGTGGTTGCTCAAGGGGAGAGCTTGGAGTTATTTATGGTCTTTTGATATTCTTATCTTAGTATGGCTTCTGTTCCAGCACTAGCGCCTCTCTTCCCAGGGGGTCTAGCCATGCTCAGGTCCTGGAATTCTGTCTCTCAGTGGGTTTCCAGTTCTGCTCAGATGGGCCTTCACGCCTTGGGGCTGGTTTAGGTTTCAGACTATTCTCCATCTCTTTGAACACTTCCTCCTTCGGGTTTCTATCAAATGCTTTAGGGATCTGTTATTGCCTTTTCCCACTTCACTTGTGGTAGGGGCCAGAGTCCGTAAAAAGTCATCAGGTGTTGTATTTATTGTTTTTGTGTTCATTGTACCTTGGAATCCCTATAAGTCAGGAAATTTGAATTCACTTTACAAGGGCATAATTTGTATTTGGGACAGCCTATATTCTCAGAGGTCTTTTAAGGTATGTGTTATTTCTTTAAACTCAGAATCATGGACTGGAGAGATGGTATAGCATTTCAGGCACCTTTCTCGTTTTCCGGAAACCACTGGGAGTGAGTCCCAAGCACAAAACTGAGTAACCCTTGAACAGCTCTGGATGTGGACCCAAGCCCCACCTCCATAATAAAAAATAAAAGTAAACTAAAAATTTTAACCCAAGCACAAAATTCTTTTTTTTGCTCCATTGTTTCTAGAGGAAGTTTGAAATTGCATTGTAAAACTTAAATTTATGTAATTCTATATTTGCAATGCAAGGAAATTATATAATCTATATGTATATATATTTTTTCTTTTGTGTTCATTGCGCCTCTCTGCCCTAAGAAGTTAGGACTTTCTAAATCACATGAGAAAGATTGAAGGGCAAAAGAAGATGATCAGAAATAAAATACATATCTCTTCATATAAAAATGTTACTTTGTCACAGAGGATTAGGACTGAGGATTATGATAACCAGTTTATTAACACTTTTCTATAAGATGAGAGAAAATGAAAGCAATGCCTTCTAAGAAGACAAATGAGGCACTGATTAAGAGAAAGACTACTCAGATAGATGGTTTGGATTTGAATACTAAGAGTTTGCTAATTAGGGCAAATGATTAATCCTCCTGTGCCTCAGCATCTATAAACTGGCCTAACCACTTGAATTATTATGATAATAAAATGAGTGAATATACATAGAACACCCAGGCCCATGGTAAGCTTTTAAAAGTAAATATTATGCTAGGTATTTCCAGCCCACATATGGAAAACATTTAAAGGGGATTGACTCTTATATACATCTACTCCAAACATATATACTGTCAAAACTTAGGCCTTGATTCCCTTTCCAGTTAGTTTGCCCATCTGCTTCTCACTTTCACTTTTAGTCATATAAAAATAGCTACTTTGGGACGGGGGCTGGGTAGGACGCTGACCTACTGTTCCAGGTTTTATCCCTGGCATCCCATATGGTCCCCTGAGCATCACTAGAAGTAATTACTGAGTGCAGAGCCAGGAGAACCTCTGAGCACAACCAGGTGTGGTCCCAAAACCAAAAACCAAAAATAAATAAAACAAACCTACTTTTAATATCTAATTTTTGGTCTAGTTTTTTATTGGGCTGGGGGAGGGGGTTGGCTGACACCTGGCAATTCTCAAGGGGCTATTTTTGGCTCTGTGCTCAGGAGCAACCCCAGGCAGTGTATAGAGGACCATACGTGGTATATGTGGTACTGAGTATCCAAACTGGGGTCAATGTGATGCATGGAAAGCACATTACCACACTACTATTTCTCTAGCCTCTGATATCTATTTATAACCCCACCCAATATATCTTCCTTCCTTCCTTCCTTCCTTCCTTCCTTCTTTCTCTCTCTCTCTTTCTTTCTTTCTTTCTTTCTTTCTTTCTTTCTTTCTTTCTTTCTTTCTTTCTTTCTTTCTTTCTTTCTTTCTTTCTTTCTTTCTTTCTTTCTTTCTTTCTTTCTTTTCTTTCTTTCCTTCTTCCCTCCCTCCCTCCCTTCCTTCCTTCCTTCCTTCCTTCCTTCCTTCCTTCCTTCCTTCCTTCCTTCCTTCCTTCCTTCCTTCCTTCCTTCCTTCCTTCCTTCCTTCCTTCCTTCTTTCTTTTTTTCTTCCTTTCTTCTTTTCTTTCTTGGGTTATACCTACACACTGAGGTGCTCTGGAGCTACCCC
Organism: Sorex araneus; assembly: GCF_027595985.1. Lineage (NCBI taxonomy): Eukaryota > Metazoa > Chordata > Mammalia > Eulipotyphla > Soricidae > Sorex > Sorex araneus. The sequence continues at coordinate 74,960,820 of NC_073304.1, forward strand.
TTGGCTCTATACTGTGAATTGGGGAGACTGATTTTCAAGGGATCATTAAGTGCTGGGGATTGACCCTCAGCCTCCTACATGCAAAGTTTCATTCCTTTCAGCCATCACTCCAGCCTTCCCAGTTTCTTTAAATAATAGATGTTTAGGTATCACCCAAATAGAACTTCTTTTATACGTGTGAAATTACTCAGTAAAAAATGCAATTGCCTCATGTTGATAAGCTCTGAAGTTAAGGGCACAGTGCTCCAAATTACCACTTCTCTCCAAGATTTCTCTTCCTGAATATTAAAGAGGTAAGAGGTAAGGAATATTAAAGAGGTAAGGTAGATAGATGCAAATTTACAGAAGTTTGTACTTATTTCTAACAACTTCAAGGTTGGTGGTGTGTGTGGAGGGGTCCCTCAACTACCTTTATATTCAATAAAACACTAGAAAGACCTCTTATACTTTTCAAAGACTATTATTTATGGTTATATTTATTGCAGGAAAAGAATACATGAAAATCAGTCAAGGGAAGAGAGGAATAGGACAGTATAAGAGGTTCCAAACTTGAAGATTTCTTTGTCCTCAGGTATGGAGTATACGCTTAGCACTGATGTGTGACAATAGCGATGGTAGTCACTATACATGACTTCTCACTTGACACTAGTTCAAGTTTAAAGATGATTAGTTAAGTATTATTTCTATATACACTCTAGGGAAATATAGGGAACACAGGTTAGGGAAGAGGGAGGTACTCATTAAGAAAGTGACAGTAAAGTCAAGATTTATAGACTAGGTAAGAATTATCTGTGTTGGGCTGTAATGTAGTTCAATGGCAGAGTGTTTGCCTTGCCTCGAATGTATGAGGCTCTAAGTTCAATTTCCAGTGCTGAAAAGAAATTAGCTAAGTGACTTAGAAATCTGGATTTGATTTGAGCTGGAAGAATAGCATAATGTAAGCTCTAAATTTAGTCTTTGGATTATCTCCCGATTCTTCCTCTAATAAGGAAAATATTCCTTAGTTAAACATGAAATTCAAAGGTCCTTTGTAGCTAACTGACTCTGTGGGGTCTAAAAGAAATATAGCAAAGATATTTGAATTGTGAAGAAAACCCCTAGGAAGAAAGCCTTTGGAAGGTTTTCGGTTTGTCCTATTTTTGTGTCTATAGTAATTAAAGACTCTCTCCCCACCCCTATTATCTTTCAGGCTGTTGGCGCTTGTGGAATCTGCCTTATAAACTCCACTGTGCTTTAATTCCATCATATATCTGACATCAAAATTGACTTTGTTCTTTTGCTTAGTCACCATTTTGCCAGACAAAAGAAGCAGAAATCTTTGCAAGACTTCACAAACTATTTCTTGTTAAGGAAAGCCAATGAAAAGGTTAAGCAGCTCTAAAATCCAGCTTATAGCATGTAGGAATAAATGTCGTAGTGGGCCTCAGACTAAGCACACTAAAATGTCTGTGTGATAAATGACAAGAAAGTCATTGACTTTCCTTAGCCCTAGCAGATAGGGATGTGGGAGTGTCTTTAGATGCCTCCAACATCACCGGCAGACTGGAGAAAGATTCTGAAACTGACTTATCTAGAAGCCAGCACCAAAAGCCTCATGTAGAGCTGGCTCATGAGAAGGTCACTGTTCTGGACCAATCACAGGATGGATTGTGATGCTAAAGATCCTGGATAGTATTCCTCATGTCACCAGTCACAGAACATGCAGCTGAACTGACCCCAGTAGGAAGTTACTGCTCGTGGTCCAATCAAGAAGCTGTTATTTCTGCCAACCCCAGAACCATGTAAACCCTGCACTCTACCCCCTAATCAAGAAAAGGGGTGCTCCTGCCTAGATTATTATTATGACTCATCTCCCAGTTAAAGACATGGGTTTGCGATGTATTTACCTATGTAACTACGTAGTTTTCTATGTAGTTAGAGAACTGAAGAAATAGAACTGGGAAATACAAAAAAACATTCTACCTGGAATGGCAGGATTCCCAGTGTATGGAACTATATTGTGCAGAATGTGAAAATGAAGTTTGAATTCTTTCTGGAAATAATTCATGATAGTTGTTCTTTAGCATGAAAACAGTGCCTGGAGATGGACCAGTGAAGATGGTAATGAGAGAAAAATCTCAAAGAATTAGGAAAATTCAGTTCTGCAATATAAGTAGCACTGTAGCACTGTCCTCCCATTGTTCATTGATTTGCTCGAGCGGGCACCAGTAATGTCTTCATTGTGAGACTTGTTGTTACTGTTTTTGGCATATCTAATACGCCAGGGTAGCTTGCCAGGCTCTGCCGTGTGGGCGGGATACTCTCGGTAGCTTGCTGGACTCTCCGACAAGGACGGAGGAATCTAACCTGGGTCGGCCACTGGCAAGACAAACACCCTACCCACTGTGCTATGGCTCCAGCCCTGCAATATAAGTAATAAGAGAAAAAAATGGAGAAATTATTTAAAATTTCAGAACAGTGTAATGAACCATTCATTTAAAACTCAGCAAAACCAAGGTTTGAAGTTGGTGGACGTACAAGGACTTTACATCATACATAGCCACATTCTTATACCTGCCAACAGGGCTTGCATTTTCCCAGTTTGACATTTGTATAAATAAATTCAAGAGTGACAAATGAAATGTCTAAAAAGATAATTGCATTAGAGGTTAATTTGATTAGTGACATCAAGATTTTCTATGAGTTGTGTTGTAAATGCCATAGACAAGTACATTTATTTTTATCTTTACCTTTTATCTCAGATAAGGCCACTTTAAAAAAAATTAATTTATTTTTATTTTTTTAATTTTTTACTAGAGAATCACTGTGATGTACAGTTATAAACTTATGAACTTCTGTGTTTGCATTTCACTCATACAGTGATCGTTTACCCATCCCTCCACCGTGCCCATTCACCTCCACCAATGATCCCAGTATCCCTCCCACCACCCCCACCCCATCCCCCACCACTCCACCCTGCCTCTGCGGCAGGGCATTCCTTTTTGTTCTCTCTCCTTTTGGGTGTTGTAGTTTGCAATAGAGGTATTGAGTGAAGGCCACTTCTAAAATATTGATGTGAAGTTAATTTTTTTGCTTGAAAATGACCAACAATCATTAGTAATCAGAGTGAGAGAAAATGAAATCCATAAAATTTTCAATTGAAGATTTAAGGAATACATGATCACACAATGAATTCTACCCCAGCATCTATGCAGACTTGAAGAGGCACTGCTCCCTCTAATGCTTTTGGATGGTTCTTTTTCTGTTCCGTTCTGCCATTGCTTTGCGCAAACCTTGAAGGTATTCTCTGAAGATCTCTAGGGTTCTTGTTCTTTTCTCTGGATTTCTATCACTTCTCATTTTTTGAGTTTCTGTTCTCTACCTCTGTTCTTTGGCTCAATCTCTGTTCCATGGTCAGAAATTCGCTCAGGCAACCAGTGTCAGGGCTTACGTGCTCCTTTATTTCTCAAGTATTCATGGACTGATTAGCATAAGCCTTTTTACATAGAATTTGTGACATCTCTTTTGGTTGTTTCAAACAGAGGGCAATTTAGTCCTTGCTATTCTATTTTATCTAGAAGCAGAATCATATAAAAATATTTAATGGTTGCAGCAATCAGAGAGTTGTGCCAAATATTTCAAGTACGCTTCTTTACTGTTGGATGCTTAAGTTTTTCTTTCTTCTTTTAAATTAAACAAAAATAAATTCCTTAGAACATTAAAAACCATCTTTATACAAGTGTGATTGCTTCCTTTTAAAAAAAAAGGAGGGAAATTCTAGATTAGAATTTGTGGGTTGGAGGGAACAAATTCTTTGATGCATATTAATTTTCAGGTCCTCTGAAGCAGCTTTTTTTAAATTTATTTTTGTTGAATCACTGTGAAATACAGTTACAACGCTTTCATGTTTGAGTTTTAGTCATACAATGATTGAACACCCATCCCTCCACCAGTGCACATTTTCCACCACCAACATTATTCCCCCCTGTAAAAAACTAAAGCTCGCCGAGGGGCGAGTGCACTCGCGGGCTCTCCGAGCGGCTCTGTCTCACCACCCGCGTTCGGTGCTCTGGAACGCAGTGTGTGGACTGGATCGGGACGGCCGGTGGTCAAGGACAGGCGAAGGAAGAACGAGGACCAAGCTGGTTGCTGATTAGTTACCGTTTATTCAATCTTCCATCTTTCTCATCTCCCGCACTCCCAGCTCAGGCCTCTCTCTGGATCTACTGCTCAACTGCTGCCTCTCTCTGGCCTCTCTCTCTCCTCCCCTTGTCTCTTCCACCTTGCCCTCTAGGCTACAACCAGCCAGGTAGCCAAATCAACATAAGAAAGCCCTTCCTGAGGGCAGGGCACTCCAAAGCCCTTCCTCACTCTTAAGGTTTTTTTCTTTTCCTTAGTCCAGGAACTTATTAACATCTTAATACTAGTTATTTTTGTATGGACATAGCAAGGGATACATTGAGGCTTGCAAGGCAGCTCTCCTGGCAACATCTTGCCACAGGCTCAGACCACAGCACTCAGGCCAGATTAATCATTCCTCACCCTAGCAGGGTCCAAATCTAGTATCACTGTTTGGATCATGACAGCATTTGTCCATGATCAAGCTCTTAACTTATAGTTAAGCATTAGGCACTTTGGCCAGGCCCATCTCGATGCCAGGGTAGCACACAACTCACCGCTTGCCCTGGGTCCTTCTTGTCCCACCTCGGGACCGTGCTTTGGGGGTGCTAGGAAGTAAGGGCAGCTGAGGCTTAGGTCAAGAGAACAGATGCCCTGGAGGAAAATATCATGTAGAGTCAAATGACTCCCAGGTTACAAAAGCATAACATTTGTTTTTTTTTTTTTTGCTTTTTGGGTCACACCAGGCGATGCACAGGGGTCACTCCTGGCTCATGCACTCAGGAATCACCCCTGGCGGTGCTCAGGGGACCATATGGGATGCTGGAATTCGAACCCTGGTCGGCCACGTGCAAGGCAAACGCCCTACCTGCTGAAGCATAACATTTGTTAAGTCTTCCTGTGTCCATACAAAAAGGACTTGCTCTGAATAAACTATGCAAAGGACTCAAGGAAAAGAGAAAAACATTATTTACAAGTCAACAGAACACTAAGAAAGAAGCTACAAATAAACAAAGAGGAATAGGAGCACTGTAACGGGAGTAACCCAATAAACCTAAACTACTGAGGCTATGTTATCCTACACTCCCCAACCCCCCCTCCCGCTATGGCAGACAATTTTCCCCATAATTTCTCTCTAACTTTGGGCATTATGGTTTGCAATATAGATACTGAGAGGCTATCACGTTTGGTCCTTTACTGAAGCAGCTCTTGTTTGATTTCACACTCTATAGTAGAGATGAACATAGGAACCAGCTTTCAGAACTAGTGGGATCCAACGTGGGTAAGTCCCTTAATGGCCTTTGGATCTATCCTTGCTTCTGGGTCGTAGTGTATTTGGGACTCACTGCTCTTTCATATATGATTATACAAAACATTACAGTATCTATAGGAAGTTTCCTATAGATTTAGGTTTTTAAAACAAACAAGCAAACATGACAGTTTCCTTTGCACTGGCACTTTTTATCTGCTAGCTTTTTTGGTTAAATTCCCATATGGCAGACTTCCCTTTTTTTGGTTCTATTCCCGTATGGCAGACTTCCCTTTCGGATCCCAGAGCCCATCCCATATTACTGAATAGGTTGAGTTCCAAGGCTTAGCCCTCTCCTCATGTTCCTGAACTTTGATGCCTCAAATATAAGTTAAAGAGAAGAATTTTAAAATATGTCATTGTGGAAACAAAAATTGGTATATTAGCATATGTCTTATATTGACTTTTTAAATAATTATATACTGTATTAGTTTAAACAACTACTGGTAGTACTTAAATTTGCAGCTGTGAGGTATTAGACATTGCAAATATCTGGTCTCCCTTGAAAAAAAATAAAAGTAATAAATCAGATAATACAAGTGTTGACAAATGTAATGCCATCATATTTCATAACTAATCAGGGGAACTGATGGATGTCAGTAATGTGACAATTGGGTATGAGAGAGTAATAATTTGGTGCTTGATAAATTGCATGGTAGAGTATGAAAAACAATTTTGTATTGAAGAATATGAGAAAAATATTCCCTGTTCAGTTTAGTCCTTGATGATGACATTTGTTTTGTTTAGAGTGTTTTACTTACTATTAAATAAGCACTTTCATAATCTAACTCAGTACTGTTAATATCTTTTGATAAAAGTAGAGTGTATATTATCACACAGATTTTCCATTTAATAAATGAAAGTGAAAAGTAAGACTTACCTAAAACTATGCTACCAGGTTGGTATAAAGCTGGGATGAGACAGCAGTGATTTACCATTAAACTCTGAAGAATATACTTCTAATGGAAGCTTAGAAATAGAATTATATACATATATTTACACTTATTTTTAAAACTGCATATTGGGCTCTTTCTAGATACCAGATGCTGAACTAGGGGAAATAATCAGTGAGTAAGAAATAAAAGTTTTATCCCCACTGAACTAATATTCTCTGTGGGGTGAAACAACAGCAAGTAAGCAAACCAAGGAGCTAATTATAAGGCATAGAAATAAAGGTGAGGGTCAGAAAGAAAGTGCAGGAATTAAGACACTTGCCTTGCATGTAGCTGACCCCAGTTTGATCCCTGACACTGCATGTGTTCTCTGAGCATTGCCAGAACACAGAGTTAGAAGTAAGCCCTGAGCATTGTTAGGTGTGGTACAGAAACCAAGAAAATAAAATAGGAGATGGTAGGAAGGAAGGAAGGAAGGAAGGAAGGAAGGAAGGAAGGAAGGAAGGAAGGAAGGAAGGAAGGAAGGAAGGAAGGAAAGAAGGAAGGAAGGAAGGAAGGAAGGAAGAAAGGAAGGAAGGAAGGGCATAGGGATATATAATATTTTTCAGCTTCTGCTATTAGAAAAGAAGTACTAATCACTATAAGAATGAAAATGGAGAAAATATTCCACTACCATGAAATTCTCATTTTCAGAATATAGGACAAAGCAGAGGAGGTCTACCTTCCTTGAGAACTTTCCATGAGAACCTTCCTTACTTGAGGCACTCGTGCTAGGCATGTGGGACACAATAATGATCAAGATCTGTTGTTCCTGTCCTCAAGGGATTTACAGATTTTTCAAGTTCATGAATAATTCATGGAAATATTTATAGAAGTGAGGATTAGGGTAGGAAACAGTGACTTCACTTAGATCTTTTGGGAGAGTTCATTCTAATGGTCTCTGCTTGGTTCCATCTTGGAGCTGGCACCTGGGAAGTGTTCAGTGAGTGGCCTTCAAGGACTAAGAATCAGATGCAGGAGAGAAGAACTGATCAAGGCCGTGGGTTCCACCATTCACTGTGCTGCATAAGGGCATCACTTTTGATTAGAGCCAAGTGGATACTAGTGACCTTTGCTTTGCTATCTTTACATCTGGGAATCTTTCTGTGTTCACATTTTTCGGATGGAAACACTGAGTACACTGAAAAAGTATTCTTCTATGAAGTGCTTGTTAACTCTGTAAGAGACTTTTCTTCATATTTGTGTCTTATCTTTATTTTTTACTGGTAGGTTTATTAGATGGAAAATGTTTGGCTTTCAGGAAAGACTAATGGATCTTCAGACAGATAAGACATTGCTTTTTAAGAATGTTTTCTTGCTTTCCTGCTCTGTTAGGACCCAGTATTTTCCTTTCTTTTATTATACTGTTCCTGTGGGGCCTCTGATCTCAGCACCGACTTTCTGCAGTAAAATGACTTAGATGTGCAGTGTTTCAAAACAAATGGATGTTTATGAATCTATGTCAACAGAGGGGGGAATGTTTGGGGTAGTGACTTGGACAGCAACATAACCAGCTTCTTGGGGGTTTTCTCTACTGAGGGCTAGAAAGACTTTCTAAGTGGCTGGAAAGTCCAGGTCCACCCACTCTGTGTTATCTTTCTTCAATGTTAGTCAAAGCAGTGTTTCGTGCCTTTCAAACCCTTGAAAGCAGAGTAGAATATGAAGGTTAACAAGCAGAGGGTATTGGAAGTAATTCCAGGAAGTAGGAATGGCAGAGGGTGTTGGAAGTAATTCCAGGAAATAGGAATGAGGTATCAAGAGAATAGAACGGGGCCGTGAAGAAAGCCAATTCAATGGCAGGTGATGGAGCTGATCTTCATTGTTACCCCAGTTCTTGATCCTGTTGGACTCTTGGAAGAGTCGTATAGAATTTGCACCTCCATCTGTTCACTGATCCTTCCCACCCTGGCCAATTCCTTTCCTTTCTGACTGTTCTCTATGCTTCCTCTTGACTAAATTAAGTTAATAAGGTCTTCACAAAGAAAGGAGAATCCTATAATTAAGTGAATCACATATTGCATTCTTTAATAACAGAAAATGTCTGTGATTCTTGGATGCAGGTATAGAAGAGTGTCCTGTGACTTTTTCCCCAATACCTTAAATCTTTTTTAGATGCTTTTATTTACTGTCTGACAGGACTCATTTATCTGAGCTACAGTCACAATAAAGGGAATTTCAGCATTTGTACATTGTTTTTCCTTGTGTCTTGACTTTAGATTTTGAGCAAATTTTTTTTAATTAAAGGAAGCATGCAATTTATATCATTTTGACAACTCTAACTTCTTTACCTTAATGAGAACCATTGCTTAATCTATTGGTCTTTCTTTAGTTGATCTATTATTAGGTGAATATTATCATTTTTGTTTATAGTTATATTTTGGCCACACCTGGAGGTGCTCACAGCTTACTCCTGCTCCATGCTCAGGGTCACTCTTGGTGGGACTTGAGGATACATATGTGGTGCGAGGGATTGAAGCTGGGTGAATTGCATGCAAATAAAATACCCTACCTGCTGTACAATCTCTCCAACCTTAGATGTATAACTTTTGAAACCATGTTTTAAGGTTGTTTGGAGCAGGGAGAGTTTGCTAGTGATTATCTAGAATTTTCCTCCCTTTATAAAACACTCTGTGTGTGTGTGTGTGTGTGTGTAATGTCTCTGGCTAACATAAATGTAAGGGTGACACTATTCATTATGTAGTTTCTACTCAAGCAGCAATGTTCCTAAGCTTTATAACAATAAGATAATCTTATAAGTGAATTTTTATAACCTCTGATATCGTGATAATTCTATAGAAGAATACATTAGGGCTTCCAGGATAGAGAGAAAATAAAGATACATTGTCGGTAAACCCTATTTTCTTATTGAGACCTTTGATAACTTTAAGAGAATGAGAATATTATTGTCATGAAACGTTATTGAATCTCACATATACATACACACACAAAGATATTCCAAGTCATTATCATCTGTTTTAAAAGAACATATTAAAAAAAAGGAATAATCTTATTTAACAGTGGTGGTTGGGCAGAAGTTACTGGAGAAGGACATGATGAAATTGATGCATGCACAACAATACCATGGGCATAAAGGGTCTTTTGTGGGGGCTTGAGAGGTATGTTATTAGGCAAAACAGTGTTTCAATGACTTAGCTTCTATATGACAAAATCTTGGAGGCTGGCATTACATAGAATAAAACATGAGAGATGCCCTTCAGAAATACTGCAATGGAGAGGTAACCGCTGGTAGTCTCGAGACTCTGGCGTTGTTGTCTCATCTGTGCGGTAGACAAGGTGGTAGCTGTCATGAGATAGCTCATGATACCTTTACAGATCTGTCTTCCCAACTGCAGAGAATTCAACGAGAATAAATATAATTCCGCACTGCTACCATGAATTTATTTACAAAGAGGAAAATGTCATGAGATTTATTGGAAAATGATTGAAAATGTCTTCTTTATCCTTGGAGCCTCACTTGGCTGACACAATATTAGTCTTTCCATAGTCATCATTTAGGTTTTTTGTAATTTGTTACCCTACAAGAGATTTAGATGCTGCCTTAATAAGGAATGTAATGAGGACATATGCAAATTCCGCTCAGAAAATTTAAACTTGAGTTGCTTAAACCTCAGGGCTGATGCAGAAAAATTCATTTAAATTTTAAGTAAGAATGTTAGGCAATCCCCTAGAGGTCACTTTTCTGCAAGTGAAACATTTGCATTTATTTAATCCTGAAAATCTATAGTTTCAAAAATTAGATGAGTTTCTATAAATATAAATAGTAACAATAAAGTAGTCCCTTAAAATAGCTCTCTCTTTTGAAAGACTGGTTGTGCTGTCTACTTTTTAAAGACAAACCAACCAACAGAATAACAAATTGCTCCCTCAACTCTGATTCTGCCTGATCTATTGCTCCATCTTTCTGCTCTCTTTTTCAATAAAATTCAAACAAATGATCTTTTTTCTACTTCCATTTTTTTTACCTTACATTAGCTCTTCAGTTAATTTCAACTCGCCTTCCTTTGTCACCCCTTATGAAAACTGCTCATGTCAAATGCAACTAGTATTTCCACACGGCAAATCCCAAGGTCACTTCTTTGTTATCATCTAACTCAATATTTTGGTGGGTGTATCTTCTCTCAATTCTACATCTCCCCTTTTTTGGGCTCTTCTGGTTTTCTAGAGTCTTGTGGCCATTCATTTTCAATTTCCTTTGCTACTCTCTTTCCTTTCTGTGCTCACCTTCTTCTCACTGGGAGTTGGACACAAGCTTTTATTTCTTTCCTAATTCCTTTCTCCCCAGACTCTTATCTCTCTGTGCTTCTTGGTCACAAGTATCACCTATATGTCAATGACACCATTAAGTACAAAAGCACAAAACTAATTTATCCAACTTCCTCGAGGGTGATTTATTTTAATTTCTAAAAGGTTAAGATTGGAGATATAATATATTGGATAGGATGCTTTCCTCGCATGTAGCTGACCTGGGTCTGATCCCTGGCACCACATATGGTCCCCAAAGTACTGCCAGCAGTGATCCCTCAGCACAGAGCCTAGAATAAACCCTGAGCACCTCTCATTGTGGCCGCCAAACAAAAAACTCACAGGGTTATCATCAACCTAGATTAGTTAAAATACAAACTCTGATTTCTCTCCAAACCAGTTATCACTTCAATTTTGCCTACATCAGAAACCCACGCCAAGATCTATCTAGTGCCTTAGACCTTATATCAAGAAAGTCATTCTTGGTTCTGTTCCTTTTTCTTTTCTCTCCTCTTCACTTAATCTATGCGGTCATTTTGTTAACTTCATAGTCACAATAGTTTGCATTTGAATATTTCTTTTGATCTCCATCATTTTTATTCCAAACTATCATTTTCAATAGTAATTTTCATATTTATGGATTATATCTAAAACTTCTCTTTTTTGCATGTTCCCTTCTTTATTTTCCCTTTCTTCCTCTCATTTTATCTAGTCACAATGGAATCAATAATTGGTGTCAAAAAGGTAATAAAACAGTGTCACTGCCTAATTATTTTGACAGAATCTCTTTCTACTGAGCATAAATCTTAGATTTAACTCACAGCGTGTTTTTTTTTCAGGGGGTAGTGTTTTGGGTCACATCTAGCTGTGCTCAGGACTTACTCCTATTTCAGGGATCACTCCTGGTGTGTTTTAGGAGACATATATTATGCCAAGTATCAAATTCAGGTCAGCTCATATGCAAGGCAAGTGCTTTGCCTGCTGTGTTATCTCTCTGATCCAACTCACTGTGCTTTTTGTATTGTTCTGCGTGATATGTTTGGGAATTATCTTGTACCAACTTCTGCTCAGTCACTATGCTTTAGCTCAGCTCATTTTATTCCTTTTCCTAAAATACAAGGGTGTTTTCAGAGTTTTTCTTTCTATGTATCTGGAGTGCTTTCATCCCACATCTTAGCATGGCCTTCTCTTTCTTCTCACTGGAGTTCAGTAGAAATATTATCTGAGTTTTCACTCAAGCAATCAATGTATTTTTCACTAAATCATATCATCCTCTTTAATTTTCCTCTAAACCTTTACCTTTTTTTTAATCTATTTTATTAGTTTCCTTTTTCATTTACATTCTTTATGTATTCACTGGAACATATCAATTTATTTACTGGAATTTATCAAATGTATATGGATTGATTTGTTTTGATTTCATTCATTGTTATAATTTTAGGACTTAGAACTTACTTGGATATATAATAAGAATGTGCTAAGTATTTGTGGGATGATTAGACTTCTTATTCCTGCAAGTTCTGTTTTGTTTGAGGGCCATACCTGGTGCTGCTCAGGGCTTACTTCTGTCTTGGTACTCGGGGATCTCTCCTGGAGGGCTTGGGAGACCATATGAGGTGCCAGGGATTAAACTCAGGACAGCAATGTGCACAAGCACTCTACCCATTATACTATCTCTGCAGCCTTTTATTTTGTAATTTTTAATTTTTGTGCTTCTCATCTTATGTAGCACTGTAGCACTGTCATCACATTGTTCATCAATTTGCTCAAGTGGGCATCAATAAAGTCTCCACTGTAAGACTTGTTACTGTTTTTGGCATATCGAATATGCCATGGGTAGCTTTCCAGGCTCTGCTGTGCGGGCGGAATACTCTCGGTAGCTTGCCAGTTTCTCTGAGAGGGACAGAGGAATTGAACCAGGATGGCTGCATTCAAGGCAAATGCCCTACCCGTTGTGCTATCCACAAAAATGTCATGTTTGAACTTCGATCATACGGTCATCAAACACCCATCCTTTCACCAGTGCACGTTTTCTACTACCAAACTGCCCAGTATCCCCCCCTCCGCCCCATTCCATACCTCCTCATGCCTGTGTGGCAGACAATTTGCAAAATATTCTTTCTCTACTTTAGTTACCTTCGATATTTCAAGACCAGTCCTACCACCCCTCATACTTGCTGAAAATGCAATGCTAGACACTGTGTTTTGTATGTGCTTGTTATAGATATAATATAATGTCTAGGAATTCTAAGATTTTAATAATTAGGGTCTGAAGAAATCGTTGCAGCAAGTTGCCCAGGTCTGAGATTTGTTTGTGGCCGTGTGGGAGCTTAAGTAGACGGTGGGCGGATGTGGCATCATCTCCACGTCCCATCGGGGCAGAGGTAGGAGAAGGGTCTGCTCCTCCCCTGTCCCATAAGACTTGGGATTTGCTGTCACCGCTTCTCATACCTGGAGCTTCTCGATGGCTTCTAGAAAATGGCACCTGCCAGAGCTCTTAGAGGGCAGGCGGAGGGACAACACCTGCCTTGTCTAGAGCAGCCTAGCGAAGAGGGCCTGTTGCGAAGTCCTGGGCCATCTCTGCTGCTAGTTGCTGCTGCTAGTTGCTCGAGATTCATTTGTGTGTCCATCTTACGTATTTTTTTTCTTTTTGCATCACATCCAACGATGCACTCCTGGCTCATGCACTCAAGAATTACTCCTGGTGCTTGGGGGACCATATGGGATGCTGGGAATCAAACTGGGTTGGCTATGTGCAAGGCAATTGCCCTACCCACTGTGCTATTGCTCCAGCCCCCATCTTATGTATTTTTAATATAAAAATGATGTACATAGAAACTTTGCTTATCTTGTACATTGTTTCTTAATAGGTGTCTAGAATATTGCATTTCTCTCATGGCAATCTCTCAATAAGTATTTATTGAATAAATAGATGGAAAAAACAGTATACTTACTGCACTATTTCCATTCAGAAAAGATCATTTAATATAACTTATCTGAACTTTTAATTATTTATTTCACAGTATTAAAAATTAAGATGCTATTGGTTTACATGACTGGGTATAGTTTCCAGACCTCTTTTAAACATTTTTGAACATAAGGAACCCACCAACAAACTACCAATGTTCTTCATGGGGCCTTTTGGATCCTTTCTCACTTCTTTGTGTTTTAATGAAGATGACTCTTGCTGAGGAAATGTTTTATTCTAACCAATTTCTTATAAATGTGATAGACTCAGTACAGCAAGCTGTGTCTAGTTCCCTAGGCAACAATCTTATTCAGGGCAAGGAATATGAACAGTTGTGACACGCACAGAATGAGCAGTGGGATAAGCGGTAGAGCTACCAAGTACCTTGACCCCAGACTGTCTCAGTCACATTTTGTTTCTGAAGCCTAGATGTGTTTTCTAACTACTCACACATATTTCCCGAATTGAAATTTTAGAATATCAGGGAAAAAATGAGATCCCATACCTGCTAATCAAAAATAAAAAAGGTCATAAAAGAAAATGGTTCAAAACAGCACTATTCTCTCTAATAGCAGCTCGGCTGTTGGGATGTAGTGGGATAATGTCTTCAAAAATGTGAGGGAGACATGAGGAGCCACGTCAAGTGCTCTCTACCCTCCAACTCATGAAAGATGTTTTTCTTCTCAACTACTGCAAATATTGAGGGATTTTCAACCTACAATTTTATTTGCAGTTAAAATATCAATCAAGAATGAGGGTAGAATAAAGATATTTTTAGATATGCAAAGACTGAATGAAAAAGAGATATGTGATGTGCATTTGATTAAAATATCCCCATGTTCTTATTGCTTTATAGAATGTATCTTAGCACAAATAAGGGATAAATAAGAAATGGAGATATATTAAGACCCTTAATAAATAAGCCAACAAAAGTGATAGCCCAAAGTCCTAGCATAGCATGTAGGTCCCAGGCCCAAAGATCACTCAGTTCACATAGGGTGAAGGGCAAAGGAGAAGAGATAGGAATGCCTAGTGAGAGAGAAAAAACTGATAATCTGTTTGGTATGTTTCAAGCTTTGTGGGAGAAATTATTGACAAGTATCTCATTTTATTTTAAAATTCATTCTTATAGCTATTATTTTTTGAGGGTATATTATGTATCAGACAATGTTATAGGAATATAAAAGAATCCAGGTTCATGGAGCCTCCATTTAGTAAATGTATTTTTGGATCTCAGGACTGGAGCAATAGCACAAGGCAAGGCATTTGCCTTGCACACGGCCACCTGGGTTCAATTCCTCCATTCCCCTCAGAGAGTCCGGCAAGCTACCGAGAGTATCCTGTCCGCACGGCAGAGCCTGGCAAGCTACTTGTGGCATATTCGATATGCTAAAAACAGTAGCAACAAGTCTCACAATGGAGACGTTACTGGTGCCTGCTCGAGCAAATCAATGAACAACGGGATGAGAGTGCTACAGTGCTACAGTGCTACTTTTAGATCTCAAATAAAGGACTTTGATGTTTAGTCCAATACTTTTTCTCTCCACACCAGTACTTTCTATTCACACCACACCAGCATGTTACTACAGATAGTGCTCATACTCAGAAGAGTGATGTTTTCTTTTATTACAAATATGTTATAATATATTTTTAATAATGTGGGAAGATTAGAAAATAGAGTTAGAACAAATGAAAAGGAGGCAATTACTGATTTTAAAAATTATACTAAAACGGAAATGCTGTCAGCATACTCATTTTGTCTCAAAAGTAACACAGTTTATGTGGTAGTAATCACAACTGAAATTAAAACCAATTTAAGCCCATGTTTGTGTAATAATATTTGGAAGGTGAGTGTGCAGGCATGCCATATAACAAGAAGTAGATAGATAAAATCTAATACTGGTAGATCAAGAGTATCACTGTCTGTATCACTATCATCCTGTTGTTCATTGATTTGCTGGAACGGGCACCAGTAATGTCTTCATTTGTCCCTGTTATGTGCTAGTGTAGTCTAATGGCATATTGGGGGCTCTTTCAGGATCAGGGGAATGAGGACCATTGTTCTTACTGTTTTTGGCATATTGAATAGATCAAGAGTACAAGCATATTATTTAGGAATTGCTAAAATAAAGTGGGGTTGGGAGGTGAGGAACAGAGTGTGACGGTGTTTTTCTTTTGAGGGATCTTCATAGCAGAACGTTGTAACTCTGTTTGCTTTTAAAATATGTGAAGGTAAGCACTTTAAGATATTTGAACTTAAAGGAAATAATTTTAGTTACGTTAGTATGTGCAATTGATTTTGTTGACTAAGTGGAACAATAACAATAATGATACTTATGTTTCAGCATAAGAATTTCAGTGAAGTCATTGAGCTTCCCCAGGAGCACTTTTTTTTTCTTTTTTGGGTCATACCTGGCATTGCACAAGGGTTACTCCTGGCTCATGCACTCAGGAATTACTCCTGGTGGTGCTCAGGGATGCTGGGATGCTGGGAATCGAACCCAGGTCTGCCATGTGCAATGCAAATGCCCTACCTGCTGTGTTATTGCTCCAGCCCCCCAGGAGCACTTTTTATCAACTTTTCTTTCCGTACTACAAAGTCACAAAATCGTCCTTTCACTTGGTTTTCTAAAGTCCCTCAATGTTCTTTTATTTCTTTTTGTTTGTTTGTTTGGTTTTGTTTTGGGGCCACATCTGGTAATGCTCAAGAGTTATTACTGGCTTTGCACTCAGAAATCGCTCCTGGTGGTGCTTCGGGGACCATATGGGGTGCAGGAGACTGAACCCTGGTCGACCACATAGAAGGGCAAATGCTATACTATTGCTCTAAACCCCAATTTTTTCTTTTCCTTCCTTCCTTCCTTCCTTCCTTCCTTCCTTCCTTCCTTCCTTCCTTCCTTCCTTCCTTCCTTCCTTCCTTCCTTCCTTCCTTCCTTCCTTCCTCCCTTCCATCTTTCCTCCCTTCCTTCATTCCTCCGAGCTTTGCATTCTCTTTGTAGGGCTCAGGGGACTCTATGGGATGCTGGGGGTTGAATCTGGTTGGTCATGTGCAAGGAAAGCGCCCTACCCACTGTACTATCTCTCTGGATCATTAATGGTTTTCTAATACAATTTGAAGAGCCACTGAAGGATGGACATCATTAGAAAAGAATGTGGAAACTAAAATTCTTATTCGATATTTGTTATTTAGAACCTACCTCCCTTCCAATGATTTAAAGTATTAACCCTTCAATCAGTATCGGCAGACTCATGAAGAAGTTAACCCTAACTGTAGTATTTATTTGATAGAAACCATGTTCTAGGGACCATGTTAATAAGCACTTTGAATATATTATTGCATGCAATCCCTGCAAATTGAGTTAGGTACTATAATGAACAGTTTCCTTTTCCATAGTTGAGAAAAGTCTGAGGCCTGGGGAAATTAAGTACTTTGGCTAATGTCATCTAGTGTGTAAATTGAAGAAACAATATTTTTATACCCTGACAGTTAAGCTCCAGACTCTATATTATCCTTCTAATATAATTGACTATGAATTATTCTGCCAATATGCTTGGTGATGATGCTTTCTAGAGATTTGAGATGTGCTATAGGAGGAAAATCTTGCATTTGAAAAATTTACATGACATGTTTAAGGGCAGAGAGATGATCTAGAAAGAAGAGAATGAGAAGACTCCCTGAGAAGACTCAAATTTGAGAAGATTCAAACCCTCAAATTTAGGGTTTGAGTGCAGGCTCCCAATGTTCAGGATACACTGTGTGTCCATTGCACAGAGATCAGAGCCTCTGGGCTGGGAGGCTGTAAAGAGCAGAGAGCTGTGTCTTTCTTCTGTGTTTACTGGAACATGCATTCTTCCATTCTTCTTCCTTTGTAAGCTCAGGATAAACACAGTGACCAGGTTCCTTTCAGGATTCTGTTGGATCCAGTGTAAAGTGGTCATTCCTACTGAGTAACTGCAGTTGATGGTGACAAGTTCTTCTTCATGAACACTCAGGTACTGTGGACTCTGTTGCTCTCCACTTTTCACTTTTGCCACTTACTCCTGTCCTCAAAGCACATCAAACACAGTATCAGCACCAATTCAACCTTTTTTTTTCTTTTTGGGTCACACCCAATGATTCTCAGGGGTTACTCCTGGTTCTGCACTCAGAAATTACTCCTAGCTGTACTTGGGGGACCATATGGGACGCTGGGGACCGAACCCAGGTCATCTGCGTGCAAGGCAAATGCCCTACCAGATGTGCTATAGTTCCAACCCCACCAATGCAACATTTTTATGTCTTTTCTTTACCTCCCTATGCCCCCCCCCCGCAACCCCCCACACTCGGCGTTCTCCAGATGAACCACGTGGAATCCCTTATCTCCTCTCCTCAGACTTTTGAAAACATATTCATTTACTCTTTCTTTTCACAAATCAAGCTGCTTCCCCAATTTACAGCTTTGAAGCCACAGAGTAGCCAACCAAAATTGC
This sequence comes from Sorex araneus, assembly GCF_027595985.1. NCBI lineage: Eukaryota > Metazoa > Chordata > Mammalia > Eulipotyphla > Soricidae > Sorex > Sorex araneus. Next base: position 74,978,860 of record NC_073304.1, read on the forward strand.
CAAGACTTCACTCACCATTGTTACTATAGCTGAGGTTCACAGTTCTTTGCTGTAGAGATTGAAATATATATCAGTTTGCCAGACATTTTATTATTTTAACTTCTTCATGTTTACTTGAGAAGTCAAACAGGATTTCAGTCTATCAGAGACAGCACAAATGCACATGCATGCTCTATTTATAGTACTACTAGCACAGTGAATGGTTCATGTTCCCTTAAATAAAATGCCCACATTGCCACCTAGTGGCAAGACATATAGACATTTGCTCTTTAGTAGAGCAAATATTTGGACCCAAAACCCGAGGTCTAGAATCAAAGTTAGCATTACCCAAGTCCTGGAAATGGTGGCAAGTTAGCGATTGAATAAAATGATTCTTTGATTTCAGCCAATAATATTGGATCAAGTAGGATAGGCAGTACTTCGTGCATTTCACCTTACCTTTTTCTGAAAACCCAAGGGCAGTTTTGTTCCCTCTTCTTAAAGGTATTTCTTATAAATATCTCGGGTTTCTTTATAGGATATCTCAGTTTCTTCAGGTGATATTATTTCAGAATTAAGACTTTGCTAGTTTTAGGAATTACTATGACTTGCTCATATCCCTTCAAATATATTTCAAATGTTGCTGTTCAATTAGCATAATAAGTTCTCACTTAGTATTGCCTTAGGTTTTTGGAAACTGCAACTTTTAAAAATGACTCTTTTTTAACGATTGAGATTCTGTGGCTTATAATAATGGTTTCTCATGCATGTATTTCTAACATCAGACATCACCAGTGTACCTACCTTCCTCTCCCAAGGACCCCAACATCCTTGGAAACTGCAACGTTAAGTGAAACATTTAGAAAGAAAACAGGTTCTGGTATAAAGTTGGTAATTTACTTTAATGTTATAAATAAATGACTTGAACAAAAATTATGTTATTGGAAGACCTGCTGTGCTATTTATTCATTTGATTTTTACTCATATGTGATTGTTATCTGTGACTGCTTCAGTGGTTTTATTACACCATAGAATTATTTTTCACATGCAGTAATTTTTCATTTTTGGTGCTCCTCTGCCGCCCACACTTTCTCCTCTGCAAGTGTCCCTTAAGGGATTAATCTGGGGATCATGTTTGCACCTAGTGACCTCCTTCCCCTTGCTATAGCTAATTGGACCTAGGTAGAGATTGGACTTATTTATTTGGAGTAGGATTTGTCACTTGAGCTGTAAAACTCTATGTGGTTCAAACTGGAACACATGAAAGATGGGTACGTACAAATTATTGTTACTGTGAAGTAGAAATGAACAGAAGGATGTAGTTTCCCAGGAGGGTAAATGATTATATATTTATTAAGAAGTTGTTTCAGAAAGAATGATTAATTGATGATTTTCTTTTTATGTGAGACCGAGTTGTGCTTTCTTGGGGTAAATGTACTGTGTTATTCACCTGTATTCTTTCAGAAAATCTCCTTTTCCTTGTGCCAGTTTGAATGGGTTATATGTCCAGATCATTTTCACAAAAATACTCTAATTCCAGGGTCCCTCATTCTACATATTGCAATTGATTTTTTTTAAATAAAATTATATCCAGAAATATAGTTATCCCTACTCAATTTCATTTTGGCTGTTTCAGTCTATCTAATATGATGTAATATATTTCCTACCTATCTCAACTTTGTGTTCTTTGAAAAATTTATGGGCATAGCTTACGTGAATTCACATAAGATGAAGGTGAAAAGGCAAGGATGAAGAATAAAATTGTGACACATTAATAGAGACATTTCTCAAAATTGAATCTGAGTTGAGTGTGGCCATTTTATTTTTTCAGCTGAGGATCCATCAACTGTAGTATTATTCACAAAGTCAAGTGAAGAATAAAGCCAAATAGACTAAAATATGAGCCTTAGCACCTGCTACTTGCTAAATATTGGATTTTGAGAAGTTACTACAACAGTTCAGTGCCAGTTTTCTATAAAATGGGTATGCCATTACCAAACTGGTGATTTTGTAGTGAGAACTATGGTAAGATAAGGTACAGAAGTTAGAATTCAAGTTTTAGGTTAATATCCTTAAGTTCGTGTGAGAGCTCTTAATAACTATCATCTTGGGTAAATTAGTTCCTTTTTCGTTACCTGTTGACTTGGGAATAATAGTTTTACATACTCCATGGGACTGTGGTCAAGATGAAATGAGTTAAGGTATGTGACATACTTAGTACTTACACTTTACATAAATCAAGCACTTGGTGAGTATTATTTTTATTATTTATAAATATATATTTTTATTTTTATTATTGATAATGAAATAGGGTCTACATCATTCAACAAGCTGTATTTGACTTTCTTACTCTATTATAGTGGTCTTTTATGGGAGGTGGGTCTCAAGCAGTGCTTAGGAATTCAGGGGCCCCACTAGTGATTCTTGGTCAACCAGGTCATTGATTCAGCAGGGCTCAAGGACACGACACTACTCTGGTCCTGCAGTGCCTGGGATATGTGGTGCTAGGGGTCTTCAGGGCCACACATCGAGGTGCTTTGGAGACCATGTGATGTTAGGAATCCAAGCAGGGTCAGGAACATGCTAGGCATGTGCCCTAACTAGTGTGCTATCTCCTGGCCCCTTAAAAATGGTATTAGTGTGCTGATTTTGGTTTCATGCCCATCACATGCATTACCTGTTATCTGCTCTAGCACTCTGCTGGATATTAGTCCAGCGAACACATTGTGTTTATAGATTTGGGATTTTATTCATTCCCTATAGGGCTTCCCTATTTGACTCAGTACCTCTCAGCTCATCCCTGTAAATTCTTTTTGTGTTTCAGAAATTATCCTCTTGCAGCTTGAAAATCGTTCTGTTGTATATACAATAGTTGGAACTAGGAGAAGAGATATTTACTTTTTCTGTTACCCATTGGGACTGGATCGATAGCACAGTGGGTAGGGTGTTTGCCTTGAACGTGGTCAACCCGGTTCGATTCCTCTGTCCCTCTCAGAGAATCTGGCAAGCTACCAAGACTATCCCGCCCGCATGGCAGAGGCTGGCAAGCTACCCGTGGCATATTTGATATGCCAAAAACAGTAACAAATCTCACAATGGAGACATTACTGGTGCCCTCTCGAGCAAATCAATGAACAATGTGAGGACAGTGCAACAGTGCTAGTTACCCATAAACTTTATTCTATTTTCCGTAATCTGTGAATTAAGTGCTTTTCCCAAATAACCTTCCAACGTTTTCCTCCAAAATGTTCTAAAATACCCTTAAATGCTGCATGTCACGCTTTCTTCAAGTTTTTACTTCATTCTGGACTTAATTTTTTTTAATGCCTTCCTTAAATGAATCTGTATTCAAACTACACATGCAATGAGTGAGAGCAATATTTTGCTAACTCAATTGATTTGCTGCTGCATTTGTCTGCTATATGTTTAATATTAACAATTATTAATAGGGAAGTGCAACTTGAGCTGAAAGCACTCCTTGCAGTGGTACAGAGCCAGGCGTAGGATTCCACTCCTCTTCATCGTGGTTCTTTTTGCATATTTGGACTTCCTCTTCTACAGTAAAGTCATTTTTGCTATAGAGGGTTTTGCAAATCTCCTCAAGTGTTTTCTTCTTGATTATTTTTGCAGCAGTCTTACATGTAACATCAAGCAAGCCTTTGATGCCTAAGTAGTTTGCAGCCAGAATAAATTCAAAAAGTGTTCCTTTGCTTACAAATGCTTGGTTACAAGTAGAGATCTGTTCACTTTTCCTTGCCCTCCGTATCCTCAGAAGGTAGAGGGTCATCCTTGCAGTGGGTACTCTGCTGAATAATCTTTTAAAATATTGCTGCATTAACATTTGGGAGAGAAACTGGGTCATCATTTCCCCATCATCGATTCCCAATTTTCCAGCATGGTCTTGATAGTAACTAACTGACAATTCACACATTAAGTTCAAGCAGCTCTCCACCAGAATCCTGCAACTTGACTAAAGGCATCGTGTTTGGTCTTGAGGGGACAGTGGAATGGAGTCTGATGAGACAACGAGGCTGCATCTATCTGTGAGAAGAGAAATGAGATAAACAAGGCCATTACCCTTTCCTTTTTTAAATTAAAAGTCATCATTTAGTGAGTTCTGAGAAATAAATCAACTCTTAACTGTCACAACAATTCTCTGGGAAGTTCAATAACACTCATTTTTCAGATTACTTATATAGTTAAATAAAATTATATATATTTAAGGTATACACCACCATGCTTTGATATGCTATTCATAGTGAAATCATTACTAATGTCAGGGTAATTACCATATCATTGCTTCACATAGTTATTTTCTTCTTGATGAATGTAATCAAAATCAATCCCCATAGCATGTTTCCAGTACTTAATACAGTACTAGTAAGTATAGCATCATGGGTGGAGCAATAATATAGCAGGTAGGGCACTTGCCTTGCACGTGGCTGATTTAGTTTTGATTCCCAGCACCCTGTATGGTTCCCTGAGCACTGCCAGGAGTGATCCCTGAGTGCAGAGCCAGGAATAATCCCTGAGCACCACCAGGTATGGCACCCAAACCAAACCAAATCAAATAAAAAACCATAGCATCATGCTCATTCACTGCATCTTTAGACTTGCAGTACATAATTGTGCACCCTACCTTCGAACTATTTGAGGAGACTGCAAGTCATTTCTCAAAAATGCATCTCCACTTCTGATCCTCCTACTGAAAGTTGGAACCTGGCCAGATCTCTGTTTTATTCTATCAATTAAAGTTTGGAGAATGGCGCATATGCTGCCTGAGCCCATGTGCTGCTTGTGCCATGTGGCCGAGCACATGTGTCGCCCGCATCTCCCCCCTTGAGATGTGTACTTTCATGCTTTCGTGTCCAGTGCTAAGATGTGTGTAGAGCTCTCTCCATCTTTGGAGGAGCCCGCGTTCTTTCTTGAGCGCGTTACTCCTACTGGTTTTCCTTTTTCACTTATTCCTTCCTCCTTCTCTAAGACCTTCTAAATAAAGTCTGTTACTTCAAAAAAAAAAAAATAAAGTTTGGAGAATGACTGCCAAATGGGTTTCTTTTTTTTTTTTTCTTTTTGGGTCACACCCGGTGATGCTCAGGGGTTACTCCTGGCTCTGCACTCAGGAATTACCCCTGGCGGTGCTCAGGGGACCATATGGGATGTTGGGAATCGAACCCGGGTCGGCCGCGTTCAAGGCAAACGCCCTACCCGCTGTGTTATTACTCCAGCCCATGGATTTTTAATATTGTATGTAAGCACCTCTTATTATTTTTGTTGTTTTACATATATTTGCAGGTGGAAGAAAGCAAATATCAGAATGTACTTGATAGACAATGAAAGATTAATGTTAATCTTAGATAAGGTAGATACTTTATTGAATGTTTTGTTTAAAGTGTATTATCTCAAATTAGTGCTTTCATATTCCTTGAATAAATACCAGAAACAATTTTGCTGTATTATGTGGTAGTTGCATGAATCTTATGTATATATGTGAAAATATACTTCTAAAACTTTATAGAATTATAAACCAATGCTAAATCAATTAAAAAGATAAAGCATGTATAATGAAACCAATTTTACTATAAACATGTATTATTAGAGTTAAAAGTTGGGGTAAGTTCACAAAGAGTAAAGTAATTTTAAGTCATAAATATTGTAATTTCTATTAGCTACCAAATTCTCTCACCCTGAAAGAGATGCTTATGGGGATGGAGACATAGTTTAGCAAGTCGGGTGCTTGCCTTGCACTTGACTGACTCTGATTTGATCGCTGGCACCCCATACGGTTTGCAGAGCTATGCCAGGAGTGAGCACAGTCAGGAGTAAGCCCTGACCAAAGCAGGGTGTGATCCAAAAACAAAAAAAAATGGTGTTCTCTCTCTCTCTCTCTCTCTCTCTCTCTCTCTCTGTCTATCTATCTATCTATCTATCTATCTATCTATCTATCTATCTACCTATTTATCTATCTATCTCACTCTCTCTCTTTCTCTCTATCTCTCATGGAACTGATATATTTGCATTTTCAAACTGGGTCTTCCAGGAAGATGTCATAGAGATGACACATTGATCATAGTGGCCTGGGAAGTAGTTGTGGTGGTGTGGGGATGATGAACTTTTAGGTTATCAGGTTCTATTTTTTTAAAGGCTTCTCAATAATACTTTTATTTATTTATTTATTTATTTATTTATTTATTTATTTATTTATTTGCCTTTTGGGTCACACCCAGCAATGCACAGGGTTTATTCCTGGCTCATGCACTCAAGAATTACTCCTGGTGGTGCTCGGGGAATCATATGGGATGTTGGGAATTGAACCAGGGTCGGCCGCGTGCAAGGCAAACGCCCTACCCGCTGTGCTATCGCTCCAGCCCCTATCAGGTCTTATTAAAGATATTTCAGGCCTAGTCATGGAGGTTTCTTTAAGAAGGTAGTATTGATAGCAAGAAATTTGCTAGTGCTGTGAAGCTTTGATATCTAATTTGACCCGTCAGCCTACCCTATCTCACTTCATTCCTATGCAAAATTTGTGTTGTTGTTTTCATTTCTGCTTCACAGATGGAAAAAAAAAAGAGAGAGAGACAAAATCCTGAGATATCAATAAACTTGGCCAAATCCTTGCAAACTAATGGGAAGTAGAGCCAAGACTGGAATCCAAGTCATTAGAATCTAATTCCAAAATAGCATGCAAGGAAGCCTCAAGGATAGAAAAGAGCTGACCTGATGGAGAGTAGACACATTATCAGAGGCCATTTCCCCTCATCTCATTTGGAAGAACTCTGTGCCTTTGGAATCAGAGGCAGTTCAGATGATGCTGTTCTTTCCCTCTCTTCCAATAGTGTCCCAACAGGACAGTCTGTGAAAGAACAATGCTGCTGTGTTTGGATTTCTCAGCCTCACTACATATGTCACCTGGGCCCTTGGTGTTTTTAATACAGCTTCCCCACGGTGACTGTGGCACTGTGTCAACCAGAAGACAGTAGTACACAGCCAAATCTGTTATCTGGGGGCTGGAGCAATAGCACAGCGGGTAGGGCGTTTGCCTTGCACGTGGCCGACCTGGGTTTGATTCCCAGATTCCATATGGTTCCCTGAGCACCGCCAGGAGTAATTCCTGAGTGCAGAGTCACAAGTAACCCCTGTGCAATGCCGGGGTGACCCAAAAAGCAGATCTGATATCTGAACTGAGTATTTCACAATAGTGGAGTTTTTTTCCTTTGAGATTTCTGAGTCCAATGCTTTGGCTATTTTCCATGGTCTCTCTCAGTGGAAACTGCAGAGCTTTGTTGGGGTATTGGATATACCAGAAAAGAGGAGGGTACCCCTTGGATATGTATGTGCAATTCATGCTCCTTCTGAGATGACAACTCAACCCGCTGTTCAACTGAATTGCTCCTGGTTCTTTCTGTAGGGGAATAAAAGGGTTTTTTTTCTTCATGGATTTGACTGGAGTTTTGTTTTGTTTTGTTTTGTTTTATGGGTCACACCCGGCAATGCACAGGGGTTACTTCTGGCTCATGCACTCAGGAATTACTCCTGGTGGTACTCAGGGGACCATGTGGGATGCTGGGAATCGAACCTGGGTCGGCCGCATGCAAGGCAAACACCCTACCAGCTGTGCTACCACTCCAGCCCCTGACCGGAGTTTTATCTTTTGAAGAAAGAGCTTCATTATTTGAAAAGAAGAAAAATATGTTTTTTTTTTAAAAAAACAAACCTGTATTTACTAAACATTAAGATCAGAACTAGAGAGCAAAGAGAAGAATTCATTGTTGGTGTCTGTGGTGTACCAGTGGGAAGGATCACTGTGGAAAAGGAGATAAATAGAGTTGAGAGTTATTGAAACTGAGACTGTTTATGAACCTCACCCCAATGTGACAAGTCAATGAACTTGTCATTGCAGAGGATAATAGCATACTCTCCTCAAAAATAAGCTCAATATCCTGCCTACATTTTTTTTTGTTCTTAAGTAACACATTGGGTGAAAGTTAATGTTTGGTGTTAAACAGAGTTTCTACATCCTAGTAAGTTTTTTGACTCTCAACCCATATTCTAAGAAATAGTAACTCCTATTAGAACTTAGACATCATTTAATCATCTCAGTAATTTGTCAGTAAAGTTTTACTTGCTTTCTACATTTTTAGAAACAAGTTTGTGATAATTACATTTACATAAACCATTTTTATAAATCCAATGATCTCCTTAAAGTATGGTACACTGTCTGTAGCACTGTCGTCCTGTTGTTCATCAATTTGCTCGGATGGACACCAGTAATGTCTCTATTGTGATACTTGTTACTGTTTTTTGGCATGTCAAATATGCCACGGATAGCTTGCCAGGCTCTGCAGTTCGGGAGGGATATTCTCAGTAGCTTGCCGGACTCTCTGAGAGAGACGGAGGAATCGAACCCGGGGTTGGCCTTGTGCAAGCAAACGCCCTACCTGCTGTCCTATTGCAAAGGACCATGTTGAAGTGTTAATGTCAATATTCAGCTAAAACTAAAACCTAATCACGCTATCACCAGACAAAACTCATTTCTGGTGTAAAAGAATAAATATAAAACTTTATTCTCAAATTAATGAGTATTACAATTATATTTTTATTGAGAGGTTTCAGTATTCAAATAAAAAAATAACATTATATTACAGTTTGGAAACAATGACTTCTTTTTTTTTTTAAGTATTTTCTATTGATTGCTTCTGACTTCACAGTTGTGCCTGATATTTAGATGGGGGAATTTCACAGGTAGAAGGAAGTGTTACTTCTAATCTGATAGGCCTGAAAACCTTTGGGATCTTCTGTTTCACTTTTCCCAATGTTTCGGAAAGAAAGTTACTTCAAGTGTCTGGGATATTTACGATATCAAGAGAGAAAAAGGAAACCACTAGTTTTGTTCAATCTCAGATCTCCCTCTTAAAAGAGGGTGACACTGTCCTTTGTCTTCTGAATCATTGAATCTCTAAGTATCCTGCCTGGAAAATTAGTCTTGTGCTAGGATGAATAGAGATAGCATTGAGTTCAAAGAACAAAATAAAAGATCCGAGAAATGATGAAAGTCAGAGTTTTAAACAGTCATTTTGCTCACCAGAGAATATCAACACCCCAGTCATCAAGGTGGAAACACGGATCAGGCCTGCTCCAGAGCCAACTACTGGGCAGAGCCGGCACTTCCTCCAAGTTTGCTCTGGTTCTCTCCTAAGATCTGCCCTGCTTTGGAAATGTCACCTGATTCTCCAGAGTTATGCCTGCTAAGTTCAGTGGTTAGATCACCCATGTTAGCTTTAGTGAAGAGTTCTTTTTATTTATTTATTTATTTAAAATTTTATTGAATCACCGTGAGATAAGCTTTCATGTTTGGATTACAATCACACAATGATCAAACACCCATTCCTCCTCCAGTGAACAATCTCTACCACCAATATCCCTGGTACACCCCCCTTTCCCACCGTCTCCCTGCCTCCATGGCAGACAATATTCCCCATACTCTCTCTCAACTTTTGGGCATTATGGCTTGCAACACAGACACTGAGAGGTCATCATGTTTGGTCCATTATCTACTTTCGGCACACATCTCCCATCCCGACTGATTCCTCCAGCCATCTTTTTCTTAGTGATCCCTCCTCTATTCCATCTACCTTCTCCCCTCTGCTCATGAAGCAGGCTTCTAGCTATGGGGCAATCCCCCTGGCCCTTGTATCTACTGCCCTTGGGTGTCAGCCTCATGTTATGTTATTCTATACTCCACAAATGAGTGCAGTCCTTCTATGTCTGTCCCTCTCTTTCTGACTCAGTTTACTTAGCATGATACTCTCATGTCTATCTATTTATAAGCAAATTTCATGACTTCGTCTCTCCTAGCAGCTGCATAGTATTCCACTGTGTAGATGTACCAAAGTTTAGTCATCAGTGAGATACAAATAAAAACAACAATGAGATACCATCTCACACCACAGAGACCGGTACACATCCAAAAGAACAAAAGCAGTCAGTGCTGGCATGGATGTGGAGAAAAAGAGATGCTCCTTCACTGTTGGTGGGAATGTCGACTGGTCCAGCCTTTCAGCTCACTCATATTTGATGACTCGTTTCCCAAATCAAACTATGGCATTGCCACATCCTGAAGCTGCACTTGGAGTTCCGCACACATGCCTCTCCTCCCTGGCCTCATGGCTCATCCTTCCACTGCAAGCTTCAACTGGGAATGCCCAGAACAGCAGGAGACACCCCTGGTCTGGGAGAGATGGACAGTGGGGAAGGTGCTCAAAAACATGGCAGGTGAAGCAGAAATATTTTTTTTCTCAGCAGCAATGGCAGCGGAAACTCATTTCAAAGAGTTCTTTTTAATAGTGAGTTGTCTTTCAAGACAACTTTAGGACCAGTAAGCCTACCAGGTCCTAAATGTTTGAAATTCCATATTATTAGATGTAGGATAACATAGCCTCTGGTAGTTTAGGTTTATTGGGTTACTCCCGTCACAGTGCTCCCATTCCTTTGTGTTTATTTGTAGCTTCTTTCTTAGTGTTCTGTTGACTTGTAAATACTGTTTTTCTCTTCTCCTTGAGTCCTTTGCATAGTTTATTCAGAGCCATGTCCTTTTTGTATGGACACAGGAAGACTTAGCAAATGCCATGCTTTTGTAACCTGGGAGTCATTTGACTCTACATGATATTTTCCTCCTGGGCATCTGTTCTCTCGACCTAAGCCTCAGCTGCCCTTACTTCCTAGCACCCCCAAAAGCAGGGTCCCACCGAGGGACGAGATGGACCCAGGGCAAGCAGTGAGTTGTTTGCTACCCTGGCATCGAGATGGGCCTGGCCAAAGTGCCTAATGCTTAACTATAAGTTAAGAGCTTGGTCATGGACAAATGCTGTCATGATCCGAACAGTGATAACTAGATTTGGACCCTGCTAGGGTTAGGAATGATTAATCTGGGCTGAGTGCTGTAGTCTGAGTCTGTGGCAAGATGTTGCCAGGAGAGCTGCCTTGCAAGCCTCAATGTATCTCTTGCTATGTCCATACAAAAATAAGTAGTATTAAGATGTGAATGAGTGTTTGGACTTAGGGAAAGAGAAAAACACCTTAAGAGTCAGGAAGGGCTTTGGAATGCCCCTAGGTTGTATTCCCTTTGAACCTGGCGACCCTCAGGAAGGGCTTTCTTATGTTGATTTTGCTACCTGGCTGTGTGGAGCCTAGAGGGCAAAGTGGGAGAGACAAGTAGGGGGAGAGACAGAGTGAGGAGGAGAATCCGGGTGGTGGTAGATTGAGAGAGAGAACAGAGCCAGGAGTGTGGGAGGTGAGAAAGATGGAAGATTGAATAAACGGTAACTAATCAGCAACCAGCTTGGTCCTCGTTCTTCCTTTGTCTGTCCTTGGTCAACAGCCGACTCGATTCATCTCATACACAGCGGTTCCAGAGCACCGAACACAGGAGGTGAGACAGAGCCACCCAGAGAGCCTGAGTACACATGCCCTTCGGCGTGCCTTAGATTTTTACAATTAGACTCTTTTTTTTTTGAGGCGTGGGGTCACACCTGGCAATGCTCAGGAGTTACTCATGGCTCTGCAACTCAGGAATTACTCTGGGCAGTGCTCAGGAGACCATATGGGATGCCAGGGATCGAACCCAGATTGGCTGCATGCAAGGCAAACACCCTTAGCTATGCCCAAACACATAAGTGCTCCTGCCCTGGAGAAAGAAACCAAACAAAATTAAAATGCAGTGAAACTCTACTTTGATTTAGAGAGTGAACTTTGAGGATTTATCATAATTCTTACTAAAATAGGGCCAAGAAGAGGCCAATTCTAGTTTGTGAGACAAATGCTGCCCTTTATGTATCTGGTTAAAGCAATAGAAATTAATAATACTGACAATCGTTAATATTTATTGGGGCATACTAATGCTGGACATTGAACCAGAGGCTTTGCATACATTATCCCACATGACTTAAAAAAGTAGGTACTATTATTATAGCACCATTTTCAAATGAGGGAAGTTATGATTAAAATGTCTGAATAAATTATCCAAGGTCAAATGCTGCTCAAAAGTACTGAAACTAAAATTTGTCTTCAGATGTTTTTCATTTCCTGAATCTATCAGACTTGTGTATCATTCACGCCACTTAATATATGTTCACTATGCTTTAAAAGTACACTATCAAATAATAGGGGTTTGATATCTACCAAATGAATGAAGCAACGAGTGAATGTAGTATTTTATTTCAGAGTGTGGGAAGTTAGTTAGAAAATATGCTCTTTTAAGGGATACACTTTAACATCGTTTTTAAAATTAATTTTTATAAAAAACACTGTGACTTACAAAGTTATTATTATACAGCTATTTCAAGCAATTAGTGCTCCCACACCACAAGTGTGACCTTCCCTCCACCGTTATTCCTATTTTCTCTCTCAACCCCAACCTGCCCCCTTAAGCATATAACAACTTTATATTTCTTATTCCAACAACACTTTAAGAAATGGTAAGTAGAATGATCAGAAAGATAAATCAGTAAGAGCCAATTGATGATTACTATATGATTTTGACCTATGTAAGTAAGAAAATTAAATCATTTAATACAATACAATAAGATGCCTATTCTCATTTACATACGTTTTCAATTCTATAATATACTAAAGTATATTATGTTAAATTTTAGTCTATATTAATATATTTTAGAATTTATATGTAATAGGTAAAGCCTACATATGTACTTTTTTTTTTTTTGCTTTTTGAGTCACACCGGCAATGCACAAGGGTTACTCCTGGCTCATGCACTCAGGAATTACTCCTGGCAGTGCTCAGGGGACCATATGGGATGCTGGGAATCAAACCAAGGTTGTCCATGTGTAAGGCAAACGGGTAGGCCCGCTGTGCTATTGCTCTAGCCTCTACATATGTAAATTTTACTCTACACTTATATAAACACTGATTTATAAAGTTGTTCATGATAATTTGTGACAGACACTCAATATTCCAACCCACCCTTTTATATCTTTGATCCTTCCCTTAGTTGAGTAGGAGAAAACCAAGGATTTCAGCTAAAATGTACCAGTTGATAATACTACATAATTTTCAGATGTGGTTTCTCCTATAAGGGATGAATTCTGCAGGGTTACAGGGATTAGGAAATGTTGAAGACCTGCCTAGACAGCAACTAGAGGAAAGGGTAGGAATGCTCCTCTCTTAAAACTATAAAAGAACTCATAGTGAAATTCAGCCTTTTATTTGATTTGACTATTTTTTCATTTGCAAATGGATCTATTCCAGTACCAAAATCCTTGCCATTGCTGGGGTTCCAATTAGAGGCTTTATATTTAGCTTTTAAAAGCAAGAGAAGAAGGCCTCTCACTGACTTATAAGTGAATGCTGTGATAAGCCCAATAATGGCAGATCACTTGCCCTTACTCTGAACTCCAGGAGGCCAACTTTTATCCCATGAATGTAAGCCTTTCACATGTTTATGTCTGTAACTGGTTATCTCTAGACTAATGGTCCAGAGGAGATGGCATCCTGTAGCAACTCAACCTGATGCTTAAGTCAATCAACACTGAAAAAGTGACGAGGTAGCAGATGAGGCCACAGATTCTCTTACATAAAATTGCTATTATCACATTGGTTGGCACCAGTCCTTAACCTGGGAGTAGGTCTCAGTACATACTCAATAATGTAGCATAGAATTTCTGTAACTTTGGGCCAGGGCAATAGTACAGTGGGTATGGAATTTGTCTTGCATACAGCCAACTCAGGTTCAGTTCACCCCATTTGGTTCCTTGAGCACCACCAGCAGTGATCCCTGAGAGCAGAACCAGGAGTAAGCCCTAAGTACTACTGAGTGTGGCCCCAAAACAAAAACAAACTTCCTCATAACTCAAGACTTTCTTAGTAGATTATGCAGAACCTGCTGGAGACAAGTGTGCTCTGCCCCAGCACGTGAATTTGAGGACTGACTCTGAGAAAACCACACACCTGCACCTTCTCCTGTTTTGAAACATTTAAATTCATCAATTTTTAAAATTGAATAGCTGTGAAATGCACAGTTACAAAATTGTTCATGATTGGGTTTCAGTCATATGTTCCAACACCCTTTCCTTTAACAATGTACATTTTCCACCATCAATGTCCTTGGCTTCCCTCCTACCATCATCAACCCCCACCTTCATGGCAAGCATTTTTCCTCTCTCTCTCTCTCTTGCTCGCTCACTCTCTCGCTTGCTCGCTCACTCTCTCTCCCCCCTCTCTCCCCGCCCCTCTCTCTCCTGTCTTTTTAGTCTCCTCCAATAAATATTGTTCTAAGAAGGTCTAGTATATGTGTTATTTGTTTGACATACATTCTATTTTACATTCTATTATACATTCTATTTTACATTCTATTATACATTCTATTATACATTCTATTATAACATAAAAACTTTAACAAGTGTTTGTTATTTTCACACAGTTTTTTTTTTCCTTTTTGGGTCACACCCGGCAATGCACAGGGGTTACTCCTGGCTCTGCACTCAGGAATTACTCCTGGCGGTGCTCAGGGGACCATATGGGATGCTGGGATTTGAACCCGGGTCGGCCGCGTGCAAGGCAAACCCCCTACCCGCTGTGCTATCACTCCAGCCCCTCACACAGTTTTTGATGAGAAAAAGTGAGGCAGAAGTATATTCTGTAACTTACCCAAGAGCACTGAGAGCATAGTAGAGGAGTCTGAGTACTGAGAAATTTATTCTGACACTGAATCTGGCTTTCATACTATTGCTTTGTTGTACTGTAGCACTGTTGTAGCACTGTTGTCCCGTTGTTCATTGATTTTCTCGAGCGGGCACCTGTAACGTCTCCATTGTGAGACTTGTTGTTGCTGTGTTTGGCATATCGAATACTCCATGGGTAGCTTGCCAGGCTATGCCATGTGGGTGGGATACTCTCGGTAGCTTGCCGGGCTCTCCAAGAGGGATGGAGGAATCGAACCCGGGTTGGTTGCATGCAAGGCAAACGCCCTACCTGCTGTGTTATCGCTCAAGTCCTACTTTGTTATAATCTGTAATTCTGTATTTAGATAGACAATAATTTCTGGAAATTTTTCTTCTTTAAAATTCATTTTTTTCCTCTGTGACTATTCTGGAATAAAACTTTGAGTTGAATTTTATTAATCAGGAAATGGATAATGGCAGAAGAATGCATTGGTATCCAAATTCTTTATGTGTTGGGGCTAGAGAGATAGTACAGTGGTAGGGTGCTGCCATACATGTGGCTGACTTTGGTTTGATCCCTGACCAGCAGGAGTGATTCCTGAGCTGGGTACAGAACCAGGAGTAAACCCTGAGCACTGCTGGGTGTGCCCCCAAACAAAAATCATACAAAACGCCATTTTTTAAATATTTTGAACTCAAAATGTCCTAAGAATGAAAGCATTTTGGAGTTAAAAGAGAGAAACAGCTGATATTTTTCTCCTTTAAAATGTCAAGAGTATCCAAAAGAACTAAAGCAACTGGTGTTGGCATGGATTTGGGGAGAAAGATACTCTCCTTCACTGTGGGCAGGAATGCTGCTGATTCAGCCATTTTAGAAAACAATATGGACGATACTCAAAAGACTAGAAATTGAGCTCCCATTTGATCCAGCAATACCACTTCTGGGGATATATCCCAGAGATGCAAAAAAGTATAGTTGAAATGACATCTGCACTTGTATGTTCATTGCACCACTGTTTACAATAGCCAAAAATCTGGAAAAAACCCGAGTGCCCGAGAACAGATGACTGGCTAAAGAAACTCTGGTACATCTTCACAATGGAATACTATGCAGCTGTTAGAAAAGATGAAGTCATGAAATTCTCATATAGATGGATCAACATGGACTGTATCATGTTAAGCGAAATGAGTCAGAAAGAGAGGGACCAACATAGAAAAATTTCACTCATTTGTGGAATATAAAGTAACAGAATGGGAGATTAACACCAAGATTATTAAAGATAAGTACTGGGAGGATTACTCCACAGCTTAGAAGCTGGCCTCACATACTGAGGGAAAAGGTAGTTCAGTTAGAGAAGGGATCACCAAGTAAATGGTGCTAGGAGGATCCGCTCAGGATGGGAGACACACCCTGAACGCAGACTATAGATCAAACATGATGGCCACTCAATACCTCTATTGCAAACCACAACACCCAAAAGAGAGAGAGAGAGCATAAAGGAATGCCCTGCCACAGAGGCAGAGGGGGGAAGGGGGGAACAGGGTGGGGATGGTGGGAGGGATGCTGGGACCTTTGGTGGAGGAAAATGGGCACTGGTGGAGGGATGAATACTTGACCATTATATGACTGAAATGTAAGCACAGAAGTTTGTAAGTCTGTAACTGTACCTCACAGTGCTTCACTACTAAAAAATAAAATAAAATAAAATAAAATAAGATGTCAAGAGTAGAGCCTGGAACTTTAAGGAACTTTCCACCATGAATTCAAGTCTAAACTGAACTGATGATGATAAGAACCATAGTTTAGGGGTCTATTCAAGGAACAGGATAGTCTATTCTCATCTAGGACTCTGAGAGAATATAGTTTTAGTAAATGATAAATGCCATATATTTTAGCCTCAGTGGAGAAGGGCTAGCATGATGGTCTACTTAAATATGGTCTTTAAGAAATCACTTGTATCACTTGTCATCCCGTTTGTTGATCCTTGATTTGCTCGAGCAGGCGCTAGTAACGTCTCCATTTGTCCCTGTTGCGTGTGAGTGTAGCCCAGTGGTATCTGCTCGCTCCAATTGAGGAAGAGCCTCAAATTGTTCATTCAGGGTTTTGATGAAGAAGTCTGACCATCTCGTTGGTGGGCGGCCACGGGGTCTTTTGATGTCCCAAGGAATCCAGACGGTAACAGCTCTAGTCCAGCGGTCGTCTCTGAATCTCATTACGTGTCTGGCCCATCTGGTTTTTGAGACAGCGTCCCTCATTCTTGACTGTCGACGGAGGTCAGAACTCTGGATCCCTTCTCTCACTTGAGTGAAATGTGATACTCCAAGCATAGCTCTTTCAATTCCTTTTTGGGATATCCGAATAGCATTCTCATCCTGTTTTTATAGGGCCCAGGTCTCTGAGGCGTATGTTAGTGCAGGAAGAACGGTGGAATCGAAAAGATGTGCCTGGAGTCAGAGGTTCTTTGTCCTCCTAACCACTTTTTCAACACTCTTGAATGCATTCCACGCTGCTCTCTTCCTCCTGAGCAGTTCTGGCACCAAGTTGTTCCTCATGTTGAGTTCTCAACCCAGGTACACATACCTGCTGCATTCGGAGATATTCGTTCCATTGAGAGCAAATGGAACATCAGGGACTAGTTCATTTTTCATAGAACATTGTCTTGGTGAGATTCAGCTGTAGTCCGACCTTTCCACACTCGCAGTCAAAGTTGGCCAGCATTTGTGCAGTTTGGCTAATGTTTGGTGTTATGAGAATTATGTCATCAGTGAAGCGGAGGTGGTGTATTTGTTGACCATCTATCTTCACTCCCATTCCTTCCCATTCCAGTTGTCGCATGATGTTCTCTAGGGTGGCACTGAAGAGTTTTGGTGAAATGGTATCACCCTGCCAAACCTATATGCCAAAAACACTAACAACAAGTCTCACAATGGAGACATTACTGGTCCCTGCTCGAGTAAATCGATGAACAATGGGATAAGAGTGCTACATGATGTATAGACTGAGTGATGGATGTGGCTGAATCGCAAAGGACCAACTGCTTGAGCAAGACAGAAATTAAGAGTCAAGAGAGCTATGAGAGACTGAGAAACTAGTATTCTGAGTTTTAGAAAAAATTCTAGAGTCTTCCATATAATATTTCATTGGTCAGAACTTGGTTTATGGCCATACTTAGATTCCAGGAAATTTGGGAAACACAGATTTGATCCTAAAGCAGAATAAGGTAATAAATGAGAGCAGAGTAAGAGTAGATATTAAAGGAATGAAAAGTAGATTTCACCACACTGGATGAAGAAAGACATTGTGTAATGATGGAAATTTAAAACAAACAGATGGCGTCATGGACGTTACAAGAAAAAGATGAAATTAGTGTTATAAAACAATTGTATAGTGAAGGAGAGATTGGACTTTTAGAGGTGAACTTAATGTAGCATATACAGACATTGATTTATAATGATACCCTTAAAAATTAAGTAATGTTATAATTAAATGTCCCTGCAATAAAGCATAACAAAAAGAAAGCCATCTTACGATAAACACTGAAGCTTTTTAGAATGTGACAAATTTAGTAGCACTGCAGCACTGTTGAAGTTTTAGTAGCACTGTAGCATTGTTGTCCTGTTGTTCATCGATTTGCTCGAGTGGGCACCAGTAACTTCTCCATTGTGAGACTTGTTGTTACTGTTTTTAGCATATCGAATACTCCAAGGGTAGTTTGCCAGGCTCTGACATGTGGGCGGGATACTCTCGGTAGCTTGCTGGGCTCTCCAAGAGGGAAGGAGGAATCGAACTTGGGTCAGCTGCATACAAGGCAAATGCCCTACCTGTTGTGTTATCACTCCAGTCCAACAAATTTAGTAAAAAAGAAAAAGAACAAAAATATAGAAGAATTTATTGGTACAATAAAAAGTTGAGAATATAAATGTACTCTATATAAATTTGTCACTGTATCACTGTTATCTCGTTGTTCATCAATTTACTCAAGTGGGCACCAGTAACATCTCTATTCCTCTCAGCCCTGAGATTTTAGCAGCCTTTCCTTACTTTCCTTACTTAGAGCCCAATGACTGGAGGCTCTATCTCCAAGGCTGCTCGGATCGAGACTGGGCCTCTTCCACCCAGATTCCCCACTTTCCAGTAGCTAGGCAGTCACACCCAGAAACTGCCCCCGTGCAGTATAATCTCATAAACGGTCAACATCCAGAGACTATAAAACCAAGCTCCTGCGATCAGCCAAGCAACATCTGATAGCCTAGTACTCCCTCTTGGAGAACCTGGCAAGCCACCGAGAGTTTACTGCCCACACAGGAGAGCCTGGGAAGCTCCCCATGGTGTATTCATATGCCAAATACAGTAACAATGATGGGTCTCATTCCCCTGACCCTGAAGACCTCTAATGTGGCACTGTTGGGAAGGACGAGTAAAGAGAGACTGCTAAAGTCTCGGCTCTAGGATGAATGGAGATGTTACTGGGCCTGCTTGAGCAAATCATTGATCAACGAGATGACAGTATATACATACCTCTTGGAGAGCACAAGCTACTGATACTATCCCGCCTGCACGGGCAGAGCCTGGCAAGCTACACATGGCATATTCGACATGCCAAAAACAGTAACAATAGGTCTCATAAATTCATTTTTTTCAAATAAAATTGTTACAATATAATTGTCCTCAAAGTAAAACTAAAATGTTCTTGAAAAGGTCATTTCCATTGGCACATCCTCTGATTATAAACCAAGTATTATAAAAGTTAATATAAAGAGGTGAAAAATGTTCATCATCATCATCATAATCATCATCCCATTGATCATCGATTTTCTCGAGCAGTCTCAGTAATGTCTCCATTTGTCCTAGCCCTGAGATTTTAGAAGCCTCTCTTTACTCATCCTTCCCAACGGTGCCACATTACAGGCTCTTTCAGGGTCAGGGGCAAGAGACCCATCATTGTTACTGGTTTTGGCATATGAATACGCAACGGGGAGTTTGCCAGGCTCTCTCATGCAGGCAGGAAACTCTCGGTAGATTGCCAGGTTCTCCAAGAGGGAGAACTAAGCTATAAGATGTCGCTTCTGAGAATTTGGTTTTGGTCTATGGATACTGGCAAATTACTGGGTGCCAGGGGCAGTCCCTGGTTGTGACCGCCTAGCTACTGGAAAATGGGGGATCTGGACGGAAGAGGCCCAGTCCTGATCTGAGCAGGCTTGGAGGTCTCAGCCCCAGGTCCCACACACATGGGTTCCTCTGCAGGTTTCTTCATGCATGAGGCTTGTCTGAACATGTGGAGAGGTGCCTTGAGCATGGCTGTGGCTGGGTTCTGGAGGTCTTGAGCCACCGAGGCTCTGCTCAGGGCTGGGGGCTGGGGGACTCAACCCGCCCCCCTCTGAGGGGCCCTGGTGAAGACAGCCAGGCAAGGGTGAAAAGAGCATTTCCATTGGCACATCCCCTGATTATAAACCAAGTATTATAAAAGTTAATATAAAGAGGTGAAAATGTTAACCTTTAATATTAAGCACATACTTCTAGATGGACCTTTAAGCAGAGACAAAATAAAAGCAAAATTCTATGGTTCAAAGTGGATGGTCTGGGGAGATAGTTCAGGGTTTAAGGTGCTTGAATATGGCAAATCTTAGTTCAACTCTGAGCACACTTCTGGAAATGGCTTCTGAACACAGAACTAGAAGTAACCCCTGGACACTGCTGGGGGTGGCAAAAACCACACCCTCTTCCCCCCCACACCCCCCAAAAAATGGTGAGAGGTATTTACAGAGGAAAATTATTGAACTTTAATATATTTTTAGGACATAAGTACCAAACTTTCCTATCCTTACAATATGTGAACTTCACATCATAAGTATTTTATCAAAATAAAGCACTGAATGTTTTGGGGAACCCCTTGCTTGCAGATGGTTTGGTATTGGCAGCAACTTCTGGAAGCCAGATTGATATCAATGGAAACATTCCTGGAGTTTCTTCCAGGGTGGACACATTTGCATTAGCATTCTCTAGTGTGTGGGAAATTGTTGCATTGGAAATTTTCTCAGGATACTATCATATCCCCAAAACTAACCACTTTGGATTTGAATGTTTGGGTTGTATCTTTTAGGTTAATGTAAAATGATGTTTCATTAACTTTTCAGCAAAAGTTAGAAACAAGTGTGGGGGGGAGGCAATTAAAACAGAAAGATACACCATGATGTGTCCTTCGTGATAGCTGGAAATGATCGCTTTGAACAAGAACTGAGTGTGGAAAGGAAGTAAAGGAACATACATGATAACCTTTCAGACCTGTATTGCAAGCCACAGTGCCCAAAAGAAAAGTGAGAGAGACAGCAAGAGAGATAGTGAAAGAGGAAAAGTTTGGCCATAGAGGCAGGCTGGGGAGGTGGAAGGAGGGAAACTGGGGACATTGGTGAAGGGAAAGATACACTGGTAAAGGGGCAGGTGTTGGAACATTGTATGACTGAGACCCAATCATTAACAATTTTGTAACCATATCTCATAGTACCTTATAAAAAGAGAATACAGGATGTCAGTGAATCTAGAGAAAATAAAAATCTACTTACTCAGAAAGTTGAAAAGGGAAGTGAGAGAGCTTTTCTTTTGTGTTGAAATGTTAATTAATATTTTTTAATGTACTGATATCATACTTGTCTATTTTGGTTTGCCTATAAGGCTGATCTTCAGAATTTAAGAGATTCTACTAAGAAAAGAGATTTGAGGTTTCAAGTGGGTTTTTGTTCCAGGAGTAAATTCAATTGGATTAAGAAATAATCTCTTTTCCTCCATGTCCTTATGAAATTGCTTTCAACATGGACATCAGTGTGTGAAAAATACCATTAAATTCTACAGAAACATTATAGAAATTCTGATGGGAAATGAGGTTGTCTGATTATGGAGCCCATAAATGCAAAATAAAAATCTTCTCTCAAGCAGTCATTAACCAGGAAACTTGCTTTGGTAATAACTATGGAAACTTGAAATTCAAGATACATTATGAATATTTATAAATCTGAGGTCACAACTCTCTCAGCCTGATCTACAAGAGTGGGCCTCTGCTGGACTCAAAGAAAGATGGAACTAAGTCAGTTTTTCATGTCAAATCTCATTTTGTCCGAATATGGAAGTTATTATAGTCAGAGCAGAAGGTTCTGATGGTGTCAGGAGCTTTTGGTCTATAGACTGCTACTGCTGACCTTTCTTAACCTGCCAACAAATTGCTGTGGATGCTGATTAGCCTGTGAAGATTCTGGGGCAATTTGGAAAAATAGGATGGTTTTTAAAAAATAGCTGCTTCCTAGGAGGGTCCAAATGTTGAAATGTTAAGGCCAGCTTTTACATGGTATTGCCATTTTGGAGATATTTTCCACTTAAATAGGCCTTACTGAATCGATTATTATTTTTCTAGAAGTCTGGAAGGAAAAATATGATAAAACTGATATCTGAGGGACTGATTATGATGTGTCCAGGAAAACTTGTCAACTATTTTCATATAATGTTCAAGTTGGCTATTTCTGACAATGTGCCTAACTGTGAAACTGGTTTATATCTGGCTGAAAGGGACAAAGCTTAAGTAAATTTCAAAATCTAGCAAAAAACAAACAAAAAATTCAAATGTTGGGAGAAGGGAAGAGGAAAGTAGAAGGCAACATAGAATAGCATGGTATTATCTTCTGATTGTCTGTGCCCTCAGAGAATCCTGAGGTAAATCCAGGCAGGACCTTAAGAACACCTTCTGCTGAGATGACACACTGGAACTTCTCTGGTAAGTTTTTCTACTAGCCAGGAGCTTAGGACAGAGTAAATGGTCTGTCATAAGGTTATAACGTTAGGTTATAATTGCTAGAAACCTAGGATGAAATATAAATTTTATATAGCATATTTTTATGACAGTTTTGTTAACTTGTAATTTCAGTGAACATCTTATTTTCCAAAACCATTCTTGACAGGGAGAAAAGTCACTCAATTATTGACCCCTTCCTGTAGCTGTGGAAACAGCAAGGGAAAGAAAACAACAAAGTTTATCTTTGAAACCAGTCACTAGGTGTTTAAGTACAAATTCTGCGTCTCACACAGCATTGTCCCACCTGAGGTGAGGCAGGACCATGCTAGGGTGCTGGTTCTATTTACCCCTCTTTCAAAATATGTTAAAAAGGGAAAATTCATTAAAATATTAGTTGCTATAAAGAGAAGTTTTAGGGGCTGGAGTGATAGCACAGCGGGTAGGGGGTTTGCCTTGCATGCAGCCAACCCGGCTTTGATTCCCAGAATCCCATATGGTCCCCTGAGCACCACCAGGAGTAATTTCTAAGTGCAGAGCCAGGAGTAATCCCTGTGCGTCGCCGGGTATGACCCAAAAAGCAAAAAAATAAATAAATAAAAGAGAAGTTTTCATCATGGGCCTCGTTCATTGCCTTAGAAAGTTACCTAATGAGGGCAGTCTCGGGCTAGGGGCAATACCTACGAGCGCTCCGCCAAGATTCGACCCAAGTGGCCACACTTTTGTGTGGCCTCTCTGCTGCTGATCGACCACGATCTGGAGGCCAGCTAAACTACTTTTGGTCCCAGCAACTTCTTGCAGCCATGTCTCTAGACTGTGAACTAAGCCATTGCCCCATGCTGCCCCAGGAAGGGAAATGATGCAATTTCTAACATAAATCTCCCTGGACTTAATTACTAAAATACTAAAATACAGAAATCCTAAACCGCGCGGCCGCTATAAAGACTTCATATCTCGTCATTCTCAGCAATGGAAAACTAATTATCAAATGCTTCCTTGTCAGTAGGGCTGTTTTTTGGGGGGGAAACTCCAACAACAATAGTGAGTTTTGTGTTGAAATATGGAATGTAATCAAGGTAAAGAGAAAATGAAGTGAAATTTATCAGATATGCAGGCGGGGGTGGGGGGTTGAGGGGTTGGGAGGTATGCTAGGGTTTTTGGTGGTGGAATATGGGCACTGATGAAGGGACAGGTGTTACAGCATTGTATAACTGAGACATAAGCCTGAGAACTTTGTAACTTTCCACATGGTGATTCAATAAAATAAATAATTAAAAAAAAAGAAAGTTACCTAATGAGAGGTACAGCAGGTAGGGCATTTGCCTTGCATGTGACCATGCTGGTTTTGGTCACCGGCACCCTATATGGTCCTTGAGTTCACCAGGAGTGATTCCTGAGCACAGAGCCAGGAGGAACCCCTGAGCTTTGTCAGGTGTTACCCAAAACCTAAAAAACATAGTTACCCAGTGATCTGTGAATCTTCTCCTATTTCATAGAAGCATGCAATGCTTTTTGAATAATTACATAAGGCAGATTATGGTATTCTCCGTTTCCTGATGTATGTTTGCTCTTGCAATAAAACCTCTGGCATAAGTATTTTGTACGTGAACCTCAGCTTTATTTCCTTTTTTATGCTATATGTGTTAGCATTTCTGAGCTGAATGGGATTGACTTTGCATCTTTGTAACATAGTTGAAGCCACTGTGTCCTTTATCAGGTTTCCACATTTATGAATCTGGGATGATTAGAGAAACTTTTAGCCAAAGATTCCTTTGCTTAAAAGCACATTTTCTTTTATTGACCAGCCAAAAGGCAGGATCTAACTATTCTTTACCATCAAATTGGGCTTCTTAGTCATAAACAGAAATTGCATCTTTAGCTAAGAAGTTCAAATGAGAAAGTATAAAGAAAGGACAGAAAGGTGGTGAAGTGCATGCTTTGCATGTGGGACTCTGAGTTCATCTCTGACACCTTATGAGTATTGCTTCCCCTACCACCTCTCCATACTACACCAGAAAGAGAACATAAAGGTCAAAACACTGATGCCTTTGCAGCAAGAAATCCTGCTATGTTGGGGACTCCATTGTAACACTTTATCCAAGGACTGTAATTTCACAATTGATTTTGCATTAGATGTATGATGCAAAAAAATCTACATTTTATTATATTTAGCCATAAGTGCTCCATATACCTTTCTGGATAATGAAGGGAAAGGATTATAGGATTATAGGTACAACAAAATGGCCAAGAAATAAAATCACTGACCTTTTGTAGTCAAAATACTTTCTGTGAGGATTTTATGGATGTTCATAAAGGTGTCATGAGATCTATTATTTTGCATAGTGGAGAAATGCTTTTTTTTTCAACTTGGATCTTACTAAGCCAGTGCATTGATAATCTCACATGAGAAGAGAAGAATAGACAAACTTCTAGGCTCAGGACACAGACTCTGCAGGCAAAGGAAGGAGCAGAGCTGTGACCAGCCACTGTCCTGTGACGCTATAAAGTGGCATGCACAACTTGTAGGACAATTGAATTGATGGAAAGCCTCATCAATTATACCAATATTGATATTGGTATAAGTAATATATTGATATGACTTTGAGAAAGTCTCTAAGAAAATGCAAACAATATTCTGGGACTTTCTCAAAAGTTCTTAAATAGGGAGTGGCCTACAATTGCAAAGTTTTGGGACAAGAATATTTTGGGACAAGTAGAGGTACAATAGAACCTAGAAAGAGATCAATCTAAATTAGATCAAAGTAGTTATTACATTCTCTGCATTAAACAAGTGTTTTCATTGGTTCCTTGAATGGTTAATTGGAGTTGAATATAATTTTATTACACAGCAGTAGGGTGTTCGCCTTTCATGCCGCTGACCCATGTTCAATTTCTCCACCCCTCTCGAAGAGCCTGGAAAGCTACAGAGAGTATCACACCCGCAAGGCAGAGCCTGGCAAGCTCCCCATGGCGTATTCATATGCCAAAAACAGTAACAATAAGTCTCACAATGAGAGACGTTACTGGTGCCCGCTCGAGCAAATTGACGAGCAATGGGATGACAGTGACAGTGACAGTGACTTTGAATTAAATTACATTTGACTCACTTCTTTCAAAAAAAGCACTGGGGTAACTGTCAATGATAATATCTGGATTGGTTCTGGTATTTGTGAGAAAATCCCAGAAAATGACTGCAGAGTGATTGAGGATAACAACCCTTTGAAAAGAAAGTGTTGATACTATGGAATCATATGGGTAGTCTCTTGCAAAAAACTGGCCAGATCACCTTGATGGGTCTTATCTGGCTATTAAGTCACCTTTTTGTCACTGAAGGTAACCTTGGGAGAGAAGGGTGGCAGAATCCTTAGGGGTTGTTAAAAGTATCATCTCTTGAGAGTGCATAATCCTACTATTACTCAAACTCCCCAGAGAACTAGAGTTTAATCAGAGCCTTTGGTACTGAGACAAGTAGAGAAAGAGGTAGTTATGGGGCTCAGAAACTAGGTAAAGGGGCATGGGGCTCAGAAGCTAGCTGTTGTGAATTCACCGTATGAAAGTCAGAACCCTCTCAACGCTGTGCTCTTATGACCAGCGGCTCTGATAATGGCTCTACGATGAGCGCAGACTTCAACAAGAAGACCCCAGGCATGAGGCTTCCTTGGTCAAGCTGATACTTGAAAGTCACCTTCCAGGGGGTGGAACTGCAGTGGTTCACTGTTTTCCCTAAGATTCTGAGGGAGATTTAGGTGTCATTATTAAGAAACAAAGCAAAAGTTATCTGTGGGAGGGCATTGAAATTTTCTGAATGCCTAGTCTTCCAGATTCTTTGACCAAAGGTCAGCCTGAGGCTGGCCTGGCAGGGCAGTTTATAAACAGCCTGCTAATTTGATGGGCTGTCACTCAGCTCTTGGTTGGAAAAATTAGTGTATTCTGGATTCATAGATGAAGTGTATATAGGCATAATGTTTTGATTCAATAGTGTGGGTTCATGTCCTTCTAATTAGTCTTTTAGTTTCCCTTTAAAGTCCTACAATAAGAATTTTGGCATATGATGTGATAAATAGGGATCCAATGCACACAGATACCAGCTGATGGCTGCAGAAAAAGACTAAGCGGCCTCTCCGAGAATATTATTTTACCAAGAATTTGTTCCTCGCCCTTCCTTTGGTAAATGCTGTATGTTTGCATTCATATATAAAAGAAATAATGGTTTCATATTTCACAGAAATTATTTGTGACAGTTGCCCTAAATATACATCTTTCTGTAATGGCAGACTAATGGAATTTGACTCTGAGGCAGTAAAGCAGTGAAAAAGGAGACCTTTTATTCTGAGAAAAAACATGAGCTCCCCCTGCCCAACTCCATTTCCACTTTAGAAAATCTCCACAATAAAGAAAAGTTAAAAACAACCTCTCCCCCACCTTCCTATCAGAATTTTCCTGGCAGAAAGGGATGCAGTGAACTATGCCTCCCAGATGCAGTCTCCACGGCAAGGGCAGGCTGCTGGTTTGTGTAGGGACTGGCAGAGCAACGGGCGCATTGTGCACTGCGCAGAAGTAGGTGTCGGAGAGAGCAGGCTGAGAGGCTGAGAAGCACCTGGTGCTGAGCCGGGCTTTGGCGTCAAGGGAGGCTGTTAATCATGCCTTTTGCTTCACTGCTCCGTTTGAAACCAATGCAAATAGAGGTTTGAGGCTTTTCTCTGGGTCCTTTCTATACCAGTGCAGTGTCTGAAGCAGTGCTTGAATAATTGCAGTAGATGATGCGGTCTTCTCCCGCCTGGCTGCTCAGGAATGTGGGGGCTGTGCTCCACTTTCACCTCTGCACACAAACCTGTCCGGAGTGAACATTCCAGAAGGAAGCGCTCACAGGTTACCTCGATAGCTCAGTTTCCCCAGGGAAGAACTGAGCTCTTCCCAGTGAACACTGTATAGGCAATTGCTTTACCCTTAGAGTTTCCTTCCAAATAAACCCTCAACTAACAGCCTAGTTGAAGCCACAGAATAGTTGTTATGAGCATCTTCACTTTATTTTTTTTTCTTTCCTGTCCAGTTCACTGAAGACTCAGATTTAGCTATCTTGAAAGCTGGCTAGGGAACTCTTAACTCTGGTAGTTTTCTCTTTCGCTACGGAAGCATGATTTCAACAGATGTTCCAACCAATTAGAATCACATCATACAATTCACTCAGTTCTTCACTTTTGTTTAAAAAAAGAAGAAGAAAAAGAAAAGAAAGAAAGGAAGGGGGGAAAAAGACCAGACTTTTTGCATTGATTTTTTTTTTCCTGTGAATGGAAACAGTGCCCCCTTCAGGATATTTAGAGACATTAGGAAGAAAGTAACTTGGAAAGGTACATAGGAAAACAAAATGCGTTGGGTTTATTTTTGTGTATGTGTGTGTAAGTTTATAAGAATTTCTTAGTAAATCTTCCCCAAACATCATGAATTTAATTAGAATATGGTTCAAGTGAAAAAAGGGAATTTAAATAATTTTAGGGAAGAAGAGCAATGCATTGATGCCTCTAATCTTGGCAAGTACAGAAGTTTACAGGGGCTTCCAGTACCCAGGGTGCCAGGGACTGGAATTCTGCAAGGTTTCATCTTCCGTTCCTTTTTTCTTATCAACTTCATTCACCTGAGTCAGTCCTAAAGTTGGATATGCATATATTTCCTAGCTGGTGTTTGTCTCTTTGTATAGATATCAAGGAAGGTCTGAGAATGCTTATTTCATGTCCCCAAATGAAATATTCTGGGGTAGGACTTGGATGATCTTACACTGAGTCAGAGTTACATTCAAGAAGTCAATTTGAGGCCATAACAGGTATACATAATGTGATTGGCACAGCAGGATCAGGGGGCCACTTTAGAGCCCTTAAGGAGGGTCTCAGGTGACTAAGATCCAGACCACATTCAGATCATATAGTTAATCTTCTTAAATTAGGAAGAAGCTGCCATTCTATATGGATTTAGAATTAGATTGCCACCATAGTCATGCTCTCTTCACTCCAGATTATTGGGCAGAGGGTTTGGGAGAGGGAAATTAGAAACGTAAAGTTTTCATTTCTTTGGGACAAATCTAAATATGAGTAGTTGTTTGTAACAAACTGGATTTGTTTATAATCATCTTGCTTTTAAATAAGCAGGTACTTTGCGTGAAGTAACCTTGAGCATCATGATCATGCTTAGAGACCATCATACTTTCTTTAGGTTCTCAAACACCTATTACACAAAGTTATGGGGGGGAACAGAGTCGGATAATAAAAACTAAGATGTTTCTCACTGTGCTATGTGCTAAACACTATGCTAGTTGAATGAGTGATTTCATTTAGTTTCATACATATAATTTCTTTACCTTAAAAAATCCTAAACTCAGTCCTTTACTGTATCAGCAGAAATTGGCTGAAATTTCCATTTTCATATTATCTTTACACAACTGAAAGGTTTTAATAGGATTGTTAGTCAAGAAGATGAAAATAACAGTTGTAGAGCAAAATTTAACACAAAAAAGGTTATTTTTCTTCCTTGTTTTTCTTTTTTCTTACTGTAAAAATTTTTTTTATAAAGTTGTTAACAATAGTTCATTACAAATACTTGTTCATAAACAAATTCCACCACCAGCACCTTCCCACCACTATAAGAGGAAAATGTGTTAAGACTGTTATATTTCATCCTGGAGCCATCTAAGCCCTTATATAAGCATGTATATTGAAACCCCTCTCAGAGAGCCCGGCAAGCTACTGAGAGTATCTCACCTGCACGACAGAGCCTGGCAAGCTACCTGTTGCGTATTCAATGTGCCAAAAACAGTAACAATAGGTCTCATTCCCCTGGCCCTGTAAGATCCTTCAATCGTTAGGAAAGAAGAGTAAGGAGAGGCTGCTAAAATCTCAGGGCTGAGTGTAATAGAGATGTTACTGGTCCCCGCTTGAGTAAATTGAGGAACAACGGGATGACAGTGACAGTGACAGTGACACAGTGATATTGAAACCAAATAAGTGTGTGCTACTTTTGGTACAATCAGTGGGCTAGAGTGTAAGAGGACGCACAGCCGCATTTGCTCCAGGATATTCTGTGTTGCTCTTTTCCAGGAGCTTTATTTCATTGTTTCTGGGTCTTGGAGATTGATGAGATTATATGGCACCGGGGGCAGTTTGTGGGTGTGACTGACAAGCTACTAGAAAACTGGGGAGCTGTGGGGAGGAGGCACAGTCCCATTCTGAGTGGATTTGGAAATCTCAGTCACCGGTCCCTCATACCTAGTTTTTTTTCTGCAGGTTCCCCTGTAGGTGAGTCTCCTCCGAACTGGTGGAGAGTGGCCTTGAGCATGGCTGCAGTTGGGTTCTGGAAGTTTTCCTATGCCGGAGTGCTTGTGGGGCTTGGAGGGAAACTCAACCCGCCCCCCTCCAAGGTGCCCTGGTGAAGACAGCCTGGTGAGGGGTCAGGAAGTTCTGTCCCTTGATTTTCTTTTAAGACATAGGCTATTACATACAAATTCAGAAGAGAAAGAGATTAGAGGAATTTACAGAAACAGTGAAGCCTCTTTGGAGGACTTGAGATGTGAATAATATATGTCTAGATTGAGTTCAAGGTCATTTCAGGAAATACGGGAGGCAGAGGCTTGATTTGTGAGAAGGTGCTTAGAATGCCCTTATTAATAGAAAATATGGGCTGGACTATATTAGCTGACAATCAAAAAAATTTTTCCTTAGAGGGTTTCATATCACCTTTATCATTCTTTGTGGTTTGTATTTGCTGTATTTTATTTTGCTTTAAAATGAATCTCTATTCCTTTATATAGCTTTTAATTTTTTGGCTTTTTAAAATTTATTTTTTTAATTTAAACACCCTGACTTACAAAGTTGTTAATAATGCAATTGTTTCAAGTGTTTAATGTTCCAACACCAATCCCACCACCAATGTGGCCTTCTCTCCACCAAAGTCCCCAGTTCCCCGCCCCCCTCCCTTAGCAGGTAAAAACTAAATTTCATATTGCTTGTTGCAACAAAATGGCAAATGGAATTATCAGAAAATGAATCAAGAAAAGTTAATTTGTGATCATTGTTATATCTCATAACTGTGTTGCTAAAATCGTTTTCTGTGGTTTTACTGACCTGGTTGGTGCTGGTTGTGCCTTCTGTGTGTTATTGTTTTTGTTCATTAGTCTTTTGGCTTATTTGATCATTAAAAAATTCTGGAACTCAAGATTTGGCTTCTCTACTTTGTTCTTTATTAGTAAATATATTCAAATCTATACATTTTCTTATATTATTGCTTTAAACAAAACCATAGATTTTTAGTTGCAATGGTATCATTAGTGTTAATTTTTAATTGCCTGCAGTTTTCACTTTTAGTTCTGTGACCTGGAAATTATTTAGAATATCGTAAGTAGTTAATTCCCTTATTACTCATTTATTGGCTATATTTTAATTATTAATCTCTAGGTTTATTGCATTGTGTTCAGAGAATGTGGCTTTTATGGATCTTTCCTATTGTTTTCCCCAGTTTTATTAAGAAATAATTGATATACATCACTGTATAAGTTTAAGGCAAATAGCCTGCTGATTTACGTATATTGTGAAATAATAGCACAATAGCTGTTGTGCTCACATCCATCGTCTCATATTGATACAGTATTAAAAAAGAAAAAGGAAAATTTCTTGCAATGAGAATTTTTAGGATTTATTTTCTTAATAATTTTCTTATACAGCCATTGTTTTTGGTATTGTAATGCATCCTTATGCTTTGGTAAATGTTCCATAATGTGTGTGTATGTATTTATCTCTTATTTTTCTATCTTTGAGAAATAGGTATTAGAGAATTGTAATAATCATTATACTGTTAAATTATTTTTTATATTTCCAGCACATTTTGTTTTACATATTTCTATTACTTAATATTTGCATTTTTTTGCATTTAGGGTGAATTATTGGGTCACATCTGGAAGTTTTCATGGTTTACTCCTGGCTCTCAGCTCAGGAATCAGTTCTGATGGTGTTGGGATGTGATGCCAGGGACTGAAACATGTGGGTACTGGTACCAGAGATTGAAGCTGGGTTAATGGTGTGCAAGGCAATTGCCTTACTCTCTGTACTTCCTCTTGTCCTCTAGTATAATTTCTTTTTTCTTTTTGGGTCACACCCGGTGATGCACAGGGGTCACTCCTGGCTCTGCACTCAGGAATCACCCCAGGCGGTGCTCAGGGGACCATATGGGATGCTGGGAATCGAACCTGGGTCGGCCACGTGCAAGGCAAACGCCCTACCTGCTGTGCTATCACTCCAGCCCCTAGCACAATGTTTTAAAAATAAAATCTGTGGGGCCAGAGCCATAGTATGGCAGGTAGGATATTTGCCTTGCATGCGGCAGACCCAGGTTCAATTGCTGGCATCCCATATGGTCCCCTGAGCACGTCCGTGAGTGACTCTTGAGTGCAGAGCCAGGAGTAACCCCTGAGCATTGCCAGGTGTGACCCCAAAGAGCCAAAAAATATTTTAAAATAAAATTTGCTTATCCATTCAATCTATCCATCAATATACCATTTATAATTCAACAAATTATTATTGAGAATATACGATAGTCCAGATCTCACATTGAATTTGTAGGTTTTAGAAATGAACAAGGGAAACCAGAGTGATAGTACATCAGGTTGGGCATTTGCCTTGCATGCAGCTGACCCAGGTTCAGTCCCAGGCATCCCATATGGTTCCCCAAGCACTGCCAAGAGTGCAGAGCCAGAACTAAGCCCTGAACATTGCCAGGTGTGAACCAAGAAAAGCCAAATTTTGAAAAAAAAGTAAAAAAAAAATTATCAATAGAGACTAATGTTGAGTATTGTAGAACATACAGCCTATTAGAAAATGTGAAATTAACATTCATTGAATGACTGTCACTAAATATGGAGAATATTGTGGTAGGTACCACATAAGATTTAGCAGGCAGTTGTACTTGAATCAAGGGGGCTACTAAAGGTTTCCCTAAAGAAATAACATTTAGGCCTGGAAAGGCAGTATATGGGCAAGGTGCTTGCTTTGCACGCAGCTGATCTGGATTCCATCCCCAGCACTCCCTTTGATCCCTTGAGCACAGCCAGGAGTACAGAGACAGGAGTAAGCTCTGAGCACCTCTGAGTTTGGCCCAATATCACCTCTCAAAAAATACCCAAAAAAAGCACTTATTTGTAACAGACACATTTTAAGCTCTGAAAGCAAATAGCATGGCTCAGTATTCTATCAGTAAATGAGTGCACACCAAAAATTGCCGAGCTTGAGGAAAGTTTGATATGGCACTAGTAATAAAAATTTAATTAGGGCCAAATGAAGGATAGTGTGGTACTCTGGACTAGCATCACTCAAGGTCTGGAAGGGATGAGGGAGAGTGACTACTGGAACCTAGAGAAGGTTTTTTGGAAAGACATCTGAAATAGCTGAACTTGTGATCAACAGTCAATGTCAGCCTTTGCGAGTCCCACAGGGAGGAATCTAGAAAACATGTGCCCTGATCATAAGCTTCTCCTTAACTCGCATCTGTGTGTGCATCTTGGCCAAAAACCAACTAAAAACCAGAAGGAAAGAGCTTACCAATAGTCATCCCTACTATGTCAGCCATCTGGGTCTATGAACAGAGAACCTGGAAAGGCAAGGAGAGGGTTCGAGTATGCAGTATTTTAAGGATGACAATGTGAGATGGGAGATGAGGCCAGAGATG
Organism: Sorex araneus; assembly: GCF_027595985.1. Lineage (NCBI taxonomy): Eukaryota > Metazoa > Chordata > Mammalia > Eulipotyphla > Soricidae > Sorex > Sorex araneus. Next base: position 75,011,988 of record NC_073304.1, read on the forward strand.
TATTATATCAGTATAAGGAAGACTGTGAGGCTTAATCATATTTTTTCATGAGGAAAGTGATGGGTTCATTTTAAACTGTGGCACTGTAGCACTGTGGTCCTGCTGTTCATTGATTTGCTCGAGCGGGCACCAGTAACGTCTCCATTGTGAGACTTGTTGTATTGTTTTTGGCATATCAAATACTCCACGAATACTTGCCAGGCTCTGCTGGGCAGGCGGGATATTCTCGGTAGTTTGCTGGGCTCTCCGAGAGGGACGGAGGAATCGAACATGGGTCAGCTGCATGCAAGACAAATGCCCTACCCACTGTGCTATTGAACTGTGCATTTTAAACTAGAGAATTAAATGATTGCTTTGGCATGTTTATATGATAATTTTGTCAACCATGAGGAAAATACCTTGGAGGTCACAATGGTTTCCTTCACTAAGATGGGACCACTGGAGGAGGAAGACCTATGTTCTGGTGAAATTAAGAGCTTCATTTGGGACCTATTAAGTAGAAGAATCTAGGAAGTACTATGTTGATATTAGAGATACTAAGACATCAGTACAGAGCAAGTCATTGGTGTTTAAAATTCAAGAGTTGGTAATATGATCTAGAATAGGAGTGCAGGAGAGAAGATGGATTAAGAACCGTAGTATAATGAAATAGGTTGATGGGTTGTAGCCTTCAAAGGAAGAAGAAAGTAGGAATGGCTAGGAAAGCAGAAGAAAAGTTTAGAGACTTTGAAAATTTACAATTCTGAATTGTTCAATGACAAATGTATTCTTAGCATGTCCTAGATGAGTCAGGATGGATCTTTGTATTCAGGATATTAGTATAATATCAGTATATTAGTATAATATCAGAACATTTCAAGTAAGTTAAAAACTTCATCTTGGCATTGAATATATCATATTTTTTCATTATGACTTCAGCCTACAAATATGAAACTCTTTAATGAAGCCATATGTTAGGATGCGTTTTCTTCTTATGTGCAAGTCTGCAGATTCTACTCTGAAATTGGTCCTCAAGGCTGGATAGTGCTCAGTGGTTGTGGAGAACGATATTCAACCTACAGAACTTAAAACTAAGTTGTTAATGAATCACCTTCTTGTGTTTGCCCGCATGGCTAAATTCAGACTGTTAGAAACAATTCAAGATGTTTCAATACATTTGCTATGCTAGATTATCTCTGACCAAAAAAAATCTATGTGTCAGGATATAAAATTAAATAAATAATGGCAGCTATCTTTCTGTCTTAGCTTAGGCATCAGAAAATAATTATCCGAATCAGAGTCTTATTCACTTAAATATGCAAGAAAACAAAATTCTTATACAAATAAAGATTAAGTTTATATCCAACTTTTATTAAATTTTTTAGTGAGAGAAACTATAACAGAAAAAATAAATTCCACGGGTGCTTTCAGGAAAAAATAAATGACAGATGACAAAATGAAATATTGCCAGACTTGATTCAACAATTTTGGATTAATTTTTCTTCAAGACTATGAGCTCATAACCTTTTCCATTTCTGAAGGTTACCCTCCAACATGCAGGAGTGTAAGTCCTATGCATCTTTTCTCAGTTATAGATTTCTAGGTAAATATGCTGTGACAACAAAGCTACATTCCCCAAGAACGTCAGATAAGTGCTTAAGAGAAGATATTGCTGCACGATAGAGGAAAAAAGAATCTAGCAATCATCATTTTCACCCAAGATTGGGAGCACTTTCTCTTTCCCACTCTTATTAATAAATGACCATGACATTTAAAACGGCTTTTCCCAAGATAAAGATTACATGTGCAAATGACTGTGTCCTGCAGGAACTCAATCTTCATGGTTTTCTAACTCATCAGTAACTATTCTTTCAAATCAGAAATGTCGAATGGTTTTTAGGAAATTTATCAAATTTATTGAAACTTAACATACTTTCCTTCAAATTTCCTGCAGATTTTCTTTGAGTCTCATTACTGAATGCAGACTACCTGAGAATAAATCAGTGATATTTAGAGCAGTTTAATGCAGCAATCTTCAAACTAGGGAGTAGGTGTGTATTTTAAGGGAATCAATTTCCAGCTCCTCAACTTCTCTATATATCCTTGCCTGAAAAAAATGATCTGCCAAGGTCTATGGTAGTGGTTCTCATTTCCTATCTTCCCCTCTTTACACCTGTCCTTCCTAAGCTTATGCAGAAGACGTCTTTCTTTTTAACACAGGATTAACATCAGTTAAACAACAATAAAAACAAAAAAGAAGCAACCTGGAGTCTTCAAAAAGTGCTATTGCATTTAATTGGTATGAAGTATTTGAGTCTTTTAATCAAAGAAGCCTAGATCTGACTCCAATCAATTTACTAAAAAGGCATTACCAATCTTTTGGTGCCTTTTATGTTAAGATTCTTTAAAAGTTGTAACATATGTAAGGGCTTTTAAAAATCAAATGTATATCACTAGTAATAATATTTCCAGCTTAATACAGAAAAATACTTTTAATAATTATAGAAATATGGTCACATGAAAAAAATTGCAGTTTCATACTTTTTTTTCTTTTTGGGTCACACCTGGAGATGCACAAGGGTCACTCCTGGCTCTGCACTCAAGAATTACCCCTGGAGGTGCTCAGGGGACTATATGGGATGTTGAGAACTGAACCCAGGTTGGCTGCATGCAAGGCCAGCGCCCTACCCGCTGTACTATCGCTCCAGCCCTTCATACATGTTTCTATTTTAGACATTTTTTGTGATCAATTTGAAAGATTCCCTTTGGTTTTGGGCACATCTGGCTGTGCTCAGGGTTTTCACCTAGATCTACACTCAGGGATCTCTCCTGGTGGGCTTCGGGGACCCTATAGTGTACTGGGGATTAAACCTAGGTCAGTCACATCCTAGGCAAGAACCTAACCTGCTGTACTATCACTCTGGCCCAAAAATTCCAGAAGAAAAATATACATCGAGTTATTCAGGACAAGTTGACTGGAAAATGATTTTTTAAAAAAAGCAACACAAAATCTTCAGTTGTTAATAAAAGAGTTTGCTCATAAATTTTAATTGGGTATTGATGGACATCAACTCACTTTGTTTCATCACACATACATTTCAAATCTATTATAGAAACTTTATTTGAAAATTTCAACATTACCAAGAGGGTAATTTATATATACCTTAAAGCTACTTGTAAACATCGAAGGTAAAAACATTTTTTAAAATTTAAACATTTCAAGTAGCAAAATACTAAAAAGCATGTGAGGCTGTCCGAAGTCTTCCTGCTAGTAAACTAATACACTGAACATCTGCTAACATGAGCACTTTGATGTGCAGAATTGCAATCAATATTTATGACCTAACCACTCTTTGGACGGGAGAGGAATCTCCCAAGCATTTCTCAAGGACTGCAGGACTGCTGCCTACAATACTTGGCTGACAGTCCCAGGCTCCAGGGTGATGTGGTATTGCTCCTGCCAGGCAGAGCTGGGGACCACCTGGGGAATCCTGGCAATTCTGAGGGCCTCCAGAGTTTTACCCAGGAGTTCATGAGTGGGAGGCTGTGGTGCTGGGTATAACCCCGGTGCATGTTCTGGTTCCCCTGACCACTGACCTATTCTTTAATTAAATTCTCCTACAGATTGGAGAGAAATATAAAGTTGTATTGAAACCTATGAAACTTCTTGAAGACTTTTTCTTAAATCTGAATCTGAGTCATGCAAGACAGAAGAAGCTGATACCAAGCTATTCAATCTATTTTGAATTGACTCTTGTGTATGGTGTGAAATATGTATACACTTTCATTTTTCCTTCCTTGCAATTATCTACTTTTCTCAGCACCAGTTGTTCACTTAATGCTCATATGTCATTCATTAACTGTAAATATATCAGAGGGTTTATTTCTGGACTTTTTCATTCCCTTGTTTGGAAAATAAGATTGGTCCAGTACCATACTCTTTTGATTACTCTAGACTTATAGTGTAGTTAAGAGATGGGCAATGCAGTGCCTCCCATCTCATTTTTTCTCAGAATTGCTTTGGTTATTTGGGGTATTTGGTATGAATCTTCAGGCGGATTAGTTCCATGTACTTAAAGAATGCCATTGGAATTTTGACAAGGACTATATAGAATCTATATTATGCTTTGGGTAGAATGGTTATTTTGACATTGTTTATTTTTCTAATTTATGGACACAAATTGGTCGATCATTTCTTATATCCTATTTCTTTTCATAATGACATAATTTTTAATGTATTTTATTTAAAGTAAGGTGATTTATTGTCAACAGGATTGCCCTATTTTCAATGAATTTGTGGAAAATGCTGTCCAAGCATGTTTTTTTTCTGGAGAATTCTCCATGTGCAATGCAAAAGAATGTACATTTGAAACTATTGAAAGTAAGGGATGGTGGTGGGCTATCCGCTACATGTGTATTGATCCTAGTGTTTCCAATGTCAGGTACTTATTTCTCACTGATTTTACATTTTGTTGCTCTGTCTAGTGAAGAAAATAGGGTGTTAAAGTCTCCCATTATTATTGTGTTGTCATCAATGTATTTTTCTAAGTCTGTTAGCAATTGTTCTGACATTTTCTGTCCTTACATTTGGTGAATATATGTCAATAGAAGCTAAGTCTCAGGGACTCAGACATAACTCCTACTAACTTAGGAGATAACTTCAAGGGTTAGTGTGCATTCATTGCATATGGTGGCCCCCAATTTGATTTCCAGCACTTCATGGTTCCATGAGCACCAACAGAGAAGATTCCAAGCATCAAGATGGGAGTAGCTCCTGAGCACTGCTAGTGTGGTTCAGAAAAAATACAATGCAAACAAACAAAATGTTAAGTCCATTTTATATATTGATCCCCTAGTCAATTTATAATTCTCATTTCCATCTCTAATTACCTTGAGCCTGAATGATATTTAATCTAATACAAATATAGCTAGCCCCCTACTTTTCCAGTTTACCATTTGCTTTAATTGTTTTCCAAACTATAGCACAGCGGTAGGGCGCTTGCCTTGCATGTAACCGACCTGGGTTCGATTCCTCTGCCCCTCTTGGAGAGCACGGCAAGCTACCGAGAGTATCTCACCTGCATGGCAGAGCCTGGCAAGCTACCCGTGGTGAATTCGATATGCCAAAAACAGTAACAAGTCTCCCAATGGAGACTTTACTGGTGCCTGCTCGAGCAAATTGATGAAGGAGAGGACAGTGCTATAGTGCTACAGTTTTCCAAACTTTACTCTGAGTCTATGTTTATTGTGAGAGTTTGAGTGTGTTTCTTTTAAGCGTCAGAAGCTTGGTGTTGGTTCCTGGTCCATCTAGACATTTTGTGCCATTGATGGCCGAATTAAATCCATTGATGTTTGGGGGCTGGAGCCATAGCACAGCGGGTAGGGCGTTTGCCTTGCACGAGGCCGACCCGGGTTCTAATTCCAGCATCCCATATGGTCCCCTGAGCACCGCCAGGAGTAATTCCTGAGTGAAAGAGCCAGGAGTAATCCCTGTGCATCGCCGGTGTGACCCAAAAACCAAAAAAAAAAAAAAAAAAAGAGTAAATCCATTGATGTTTAAAAAATAAATAATTGACAAAGAAATGTGTTGTGATTTTTCTATGAGATTTTTCAGTGTTTTACCATTTGATATTCTTTTGATGTTTCCTTATTTTTTCCGCTTGCAGTTTGATGTCAGACTTCTATGTAGTGATCTGCTTCCATTTGCCTCTTCTTGTTACTTTCTTCTAAATGTTTTTGCTTTGAAGTTACTATTTTGTTTATATATGAAGTTTTCAGCCTATTTCTCCTGTCAAGTTTAAAGTGTGTTAATATAGAGCTCAGGTTGTGAGTTCTCATATATATTCTCAGTCTCCCCCCATTTTATGGCTTTATGTATCTTTCAGCTTCTGAGTGAGTTTTCTCTGCTTTTTGTGTAACCTTTTAGTAATTTCTTGCAAAACTAGTTCAGAGACAATAAATGTCTTCAGCTATTGTTTGTCTGTAAATGTTTTTTTATGTATCCCTAAAATCTGAGTGATGGTCTGGCAGGATGGAGGATTCTTGGCTGGAGGTATTTTTGCATTAATTCAGTATTTTAAATATGTCGTATCATTCCCTTTTAAGCAATCCAATGTCTCACAGTATATCTTTCAAAAATTATATAATATACACGTGAAATTTTAAGATAATGAGTATTATTACTTTCAGGAACATTGAAAACATAAAAATAAAGACTTAATTTTATGGCTCATGTACTGTATGTTCATCACTGTCATCACTGTCATCCTGTCGCTCATCGATTTGTTCAAGTGGGCACCAGTAACGTGTCCATTGTGAGACTTGTTGTTACTGTTTTTGGCATATCGAATACACCACAGGTAGCTTGCCAGGCTCCTCAAGAGGGATGGAGGAATCAAATCCAGGTCGGCCACATGCAAGGCAAAAGCCCTACCCGCTGTGCTATTGCTCTATGTTACTCATTGATTAATGGAATTATAAAACATAGTTTATAAATTATAAAGATCATCATGAAAACTTTCCTTGGTCTCTGGTTTGGAAAAGAGACATATATCAACATTTCTAATCTTTTTGCATAGGAACCCTTTCTGGAGTTTAGAAAAATGCTGCTACTTCTTTGTTGAATAAGTGATACTCCTTATTAGACTTGATAAATTAACTATTCCGTTGAGCATTAGTCAAACTAGAAATTTTTTTTCAGACAAAATTCAAATTATACTTTAGAACCATATAATTTTACCTTTGATTTATTTATGCTCCAACCCATAATCATTTTAGCACAATTATCAACAGCAAGTCATAAGCATACTTACATTCTTAATGGACAGATGTCCTCAAAGTACTACAAAACACACAAGGAAGGTAAAAAGGCAATAGTTGGTCTTTTTGATTCAGACTAATGACCCTATCAAGTTGGAAACATGATAATATAAATATGATGGTTTCTTAGTGGTTATAACATGTCTTCTTGTGTGAAGTCTTGGGTTTGATCCTTGGAAATTAGTTAACAATTCTGAAAGTACTTCCCTCCATTATGTATCATGCTCATTCAGCATGCTCCTCTCTCAAATATAACCAAGATCCATCAATTAATTAGTTAACTCCTGGATAGTAGGGGGTCTCTAGGACTCTAACATATGATTCTCCTCAGTATGTTATGGCTGGTCTAAATTCATATAAAACAGATGATTAAATATTAGTTTTGAATATTCTTGGCTATTGGGAGCCTTTGGTAATCCTTATTAATTTCTCTTCAGAGGGCACTTAAAATCATAATGCCCAAAAGAAGATAATGAGTAAGAAGGAAATTGTCTGCCATAGAGTCAGGGGTTGGGGTAGGGTGGGGGTGGTGGGAGGGATACTGAGGACATTGGTGGTGGAAAATGTAAACTGGTGTAGGGATTGGTATTTGATCATTGTATGACTGAAATTCAATCATGAAAGCTTTGTAACTATATCTCACGGTGATTCATTAAAAAAAAAATCTCATAGGGTCTGTTGGCCTTGCAGAATCTATTCCCACTTCTTCTGCCTTATATTCCCTTTGGGAACAAAGCTCTGAACAAGTGATAAGCACTTGAGAATCTTTCACTGTTTCCAAGCCATGAAAACATCCCTCCTCACAGCTATAACAGTGACTCTAAGAATTTTGAAACTACTGGACCAGAGAGACAGTACAGGGATGAAATAATCCCTGAACGCCAAGCCAGGAGTGGCCCCTGAGCACTGCTGAGTGTGGCCCACCAACCCTCTCTTACCCCCTCTGCACTGCTAATTAAAAAATTTTTTTGATTATTCTATCTGACTCTTCTTAAATCTAACTGTGAAATCACCAGTTTTTCAGCAGCCTCACAACAATGTAAAGACATTTTTGTGCCTACAGAAATCCAGTAAAGTTTCAATTTCCTTGTCATTGATCATTTTTTTTTCTGGATTTCTCACGTCCAAGTATACACTGAGTGCATTTTCCTATGCACACACTAACATTTTTATTAGTCTTGCTTTAGCAATCAATGTACTTTTTTCCAATATCTCAAGTGAGAGTGACTTTAATGCTGTCTCTTACCATTGTGATAAAGTCCCTTGGAGGATGACTCAGAGTTCTCATTCTCTCTGTTTCCTCTGAACACTACTGTGATCAAGAGAGCATCCCCCTCTCCTTAGTTTAGTAATATTTATTTTAAGAATGTTTAATTAAATTACTGGAAGATAGACCCTTACAAAACTTTCCATGAATAGGTTTCTGTCATACAGTGTTCCAACACCCATCCTTCCACCAGTGTACATTTCTCAGCATCAGTGTCCCCAGTTTCCCTCTCATCACCCTCCCCACTTGCCCGCCCTCTTTCTCTCTCTCTGTCTCTCTCTTTCTCTCTTTCTCTCCCTCTGGGCATTGTGATTTGCAATACAGATACTGAAAGGTTATCATGTAATTCCTTTATCTACTTTTAACCCTCAGATCTTGTTGAATGTGATGATTTCCGGCTATTGTCATACAGGTCCCTTCTCTAGCATACCTACCCTCTGCCCCACACACGCTTGTGATAGATGACAACCAATTCTCTTAGCCCCTGTTTTCCGTGGCTTGGATATTAGTCTTCTACTGTATATCATTTTTATATACCACAAATGAATGCAGTGATTCTCTGTTCCTCTCCTTCTGACTCACTTCACTCAGCATAATAATCTCCATGTCTGTCCATTTCTAGGCAAATTTCAAGACTTCATTTTTCCTAACCACTAACATAGTATTCCATTATGTAGATGTGCCATTGTTTCTTTACCCATTCATCTGTTCTAGGGCACTCAAGTTGTTTCCAAATTCTGGCTATAGTTAATAGTGCTGTAACATAAGAGTGCAGATGGTGTTTCTGGTGTGTGATTATTGGTTACCCAGGGTATATTCCCAGAGTGGTATTGCTGGGTCAAATGAGAGCTCAATTTCTAGATTTTTGAGAAATATCCATATTGTTTTCCCAAAAGGCTGGACCAGTTGGTATTCCCATCAACAATGAAGGAGAGTCCCCTTCTCCCCACATCTGCACCAGCGCTGGGTGTTCTTGTTCTTTTGGATATGTGTTAGTCTTTGTGATGTGAGGTGCTATCTCATTTTGGTTTGCATCTCCCTGATGATTAGTGATGAAGAGCATTTTTTCATGTGTCTTTTGGCCATTTAAATTTCTAAGAAATTTCTGAGAAAGTTTTTGTTTATTTTCAAAGTAGCATTTCAAGTCTACATTATACTTTTAATTTTTTCCAGATTTAAAAAAATTGTTTTTGTAGTCAATTCAACATGCTTACGATAGTGTTAACATTTATGGTCTTGATTTAAGCACACCTCATCACAACCAGAATGCCCAATGCTTCCCACCAATATCTTTATGTAACTTCTAGTCCATCTCCTCATTCCTCCTAGCCTTTCCCCAAGTCCCAGTTGGAAATCTCAGTTGTGTAGTCTAGGACCAAGGATTTGTCAAAGTTTGTTACTGTTTATACTCTTGTTTTATTTTATCTATATAAGAAAATAACATCTACGTTTTGTGGTATTGTGTCCACTCAAGCATTTCTCTCTTTTTTAACAGTTTTTATATATGTTATTTACATATAAAATTGCAAGGCATTTAAAGTATACATTGTGGTGATTTGATATATGCATACATTGTGGAAGTATTTCCCCTATTTAATTCATACTGATTAGATATTTACCTAAGGAGCAGACCAGACTGGTGACTCAGCTACATAGAGCAAAAGATCCAGATGATAGTGCATGGGGTTAAGGCTGCCCTTCACCACAGCTGTCACTCAATTATATTGTATTATAATCCAAATGCTCTTACAGGGAAGGATAGACTAAAGAGTTATAATTCCAAATAAAGCACTCAAAGAGACTGAATCATCTAAGAGAGATTTTGCATAAGCCCTAATATGAAGTTATATTTTTAAAAATTACTTTATTTAAACACTGTGGTTTACAAAGTTGTTTATAATAGTTGGTTGTTATAGGCATTCAATGTTCCCACACCAAATCCACCATCAGTGTGATCTTCCCTCTGCCACTGTCCTCATTTTCCCACCCATGCCCAAGCCTGCTCCCTTAGCAGACATGAAATCATTTATTTTATATTGTTTATTACAACTAAATGACTAATGGAATTATCAAAAAATATTTCAGTAAAGGAAAATTTGTGAAAATTGTTATATCTCTCCATTGGGTCATTAGTTTCTTAATTTTTATTTTTTTATTGAATCATCATGTGGAAAGTTACAAAGCTTTCAGGTTTAAGTCTCAGTTACACAATGCTCGAACACCCATCCCTTCACCAGTGCACATATTCCACCACCAAGAATCACAGTAAACCTTCCCCCCACAGCCCCAGTACCCCACCCTGCCTGTGTAGCTGATAAATTTCACTTTACTTTGATTACATTCAATATTTCAACAAAAAACTCACTATTATTGTTTGGAGTTTTCTCCCCCAAAGTCGGGCCTGCTGGAAAGGAAGCATTTGGTTCCATTGTTTTCCATTGCTGAGAATGAAGAGATATGAGGTTGTGTGGCCACAATAGCGGCCGTGAGGTTTTGAATTTCTGTATTTTAGTATTTTAGTAACTAAGTCCAGAGAAATTTCTGCCAGAAGTTGCATCATTGCTAGCTTGTACCTCTCTGCTACTTTATATTCTACATATGAGTGAAATCTTTCTATGTCTGTGTTTTTCTTTCTGACTCATTTCACTCAACATGATACTTTCCATATTGATCCACTTATATGCAAATTTCATGACTTTATCTTTTCTAACAGCTGCATAGTATTCCATTGTGTAGATATACCAAAGTTTCTTTAACCAGTGATCTGTCTTTGGGCACTCCGGTTTTTTCCAGATTGTGGCTATTGTAAACACTGCTGCAATGAACATAGAAATGCAAATGTCATTTCTACTATACCTTTTTGTCCATTGAGTTATTAAGTTCTTGTCTGTTGCTAGTTGTATTATGGAGTTAAGTGGTAAATAGACTATTACTTAAACACCTATTGAAACCTGAAGAAACTGATATTATGAATTGTTCATTTGAAATTTAAAACTTTATAATTACTTAATGGAAGGGATAGTTTAAAATACTGTAGTATTGTCGTCCCTTTGTTCATCGATTTGCTCGAGTGGGCACCAGTAACTGTAGGAAGCCAGATGTAGGAAGCCAGATATAGGCAACCAGACGTAAGGAGCCATTTTTACAGAGCCTGGCTTCTTTCAAACAGAGGCCTACTTAAACTTCCTGCCATTGCTGACCTTGCTGACCTTACTGCCCCGCCATTGTTTATCTATGATTGACCACTACCCGTACGGGGGTCCAGGCACGTATACCATACCACTGCCTCCCAGCAGGCAGGTATAAATGCTGTAGCTGCCAGTGAATAAACGCCCTCTCTCTCTTTCCTCCTCCTTTTGTCTCTGCGTCTGTTCATTCGACTGCGTCCCCTTCTCAGTCCCACAAAGGGTCCTACCTGCTGGACAGGGCAGGGCCCTCACAAGTAACGTCTCCATTTGAGACTTGTTGTTACTGTGTTTGGCATATCAAATATGCCACGGGTAGCTCTGTCCCTCTTACTGGAGAGCCTCAGTAGCTTGCCGGGCTCTCCAGCAAGAGGGACAGAGGAATCAAACCCAGGTCAGCTGGGTGCAAGGCAAACACCCTACTCACTGTGCTATCACTCCACTTAAAATACTGTGGAGCTTTTTGTTCTGAAATATTCTGAAAGCATTTCTAGAGGTTCCTAAAGGTAATGTAAATTTGTGACCCGATCGAGTAAATTCTCTTTTTTTTTCTCTCTGTGTCTGTCATTTCATCAATTTATCCATTTACTGAATTCACATCCTCTTTCAGGTAACTTTGAAATGCATACAGAATCTAAACTCTCAAACAAAAATGTGTACAATTCAAAGATAAAGTCAAAACAGAAACATCAATTTTGGATTAGATTTGGAATTAAGATTGTATGAAGTTAAACACTATTTGTTAGAACTGAGGTGTCATTGGCTCTGAGCTTCTTAGCAGTCAACACAAAAGAGAAAATTAATGAATCCCATGATTTTTACTTCCTCATATGATAAAAGCAAACCACAAGTACAGGTACAAGGAATCCTTGTACTGGGGTTTTGAGAGAAAAAAATTTCCTATAATAGCTCATTTAAAACATGAGCTAATACATCCTCACAAAAGGATGAAGAGTATGTCCAATAAAAGTCATTGTGGGACTGTTGTTCATAAAATCCTTTATAGTATACATGATGGTGTCATGGGAGAAGAAAGCTTCATAATGACACAAATAGTAATGTACTTCATACTATAACACAAATAGTAATAGTATATTGAAACACCAAGATTAGGATTAATTTATAGCTATGAGGAACATGTCTAGAACTCCTAGAAATTTCAAGAGTTGATCGTGGGGAGACTGAAAAAGAGAATAGTTAGGAGATTATTCTTTGTAAGAATCAGAAATACAAACATAAATGTAAATGCATACACAATATAAATGCATGCAGCAGGACCTGAACAACAGAGCAGCAAGTAGGGCACTTGTCTTGCAAGTGCCAACCTGGGTGTAACCTCTGGCACCCCGTAGGGTCCCCCAATCACCACTAGAAATGCTCCCTGAGGGAAGAGTCAGGAGTAAACCTTGAGCACTGCCAGGCATGACCCCCAAACCAAACCAAACCAAACCAAAACATACAGCATTTCTGGGGTGGTTTTAAATGAGTAGATTTATGCCTCAAGAATATGCTGAATATTGCAATGCTTAAGAACTCTCTAGAACTGTTATTTAGTCAAATTATAACTAATTTTTTCTCATTTTTTTCTATTTTGTGTGTTTAAACTTATTTTTCCTACATTGATATCCAGATATTTTCAGGTAATTTGTGGTTATTTTCATTGGAGAGAAAAACTTCTATAGTTATCAGAAAAATGAAAATTTCTAAAACTCCATAGTTACTGGAGAAAATAAAAATTCTCTCTCAAACATATATGTGTCTGTCATGCTTGTGTTTGAATGATAATAGTACATAACTATATATAGCTGTAATGGTACATAATACTTTTGATGCCAGTGAGGTCCCCGAGTCACATATGTGAAGAGGGGAGGAGAAAGGCTGCAGCCTAGAGAAGCGAACCTGCCACTTCTTCACATCTGCCACCTGGGAACAAACTCTGGAAAGGAAAGTCAAAAAAAAAAAAACAACAACAAACTTACAGGAAAGGAAAGTCAGTCCTTGCCCTCACCCAGGTCTTTCTGTTTCTTACCTTTCTGTCAGAAAAGAATTTCAGGAAGAAACGAGCAGCAAAGCAAAAAAGAGAGACACAGAGAGACAGAGAAAATAACACCTCCAGAGAGAATGTGGGCTTGTCCAGAATGGAGAGAGTTCCGGTCATCCTAGTATGAGATAATGAAAGTACACATCTCAAGAGAGGAGATTCAGGCAACACATGGCTGGGTCAGCACATACATGCTCTTCCTTTGTTCAAGTTGACTTTTATAGGGTTTCTCTCTCAAGCTGCCCCTCGTGGGGCTTTCTACCTAGGTAAGAGTTCATTGCTAGGGTAGTTGCCAAGGGGGTAGAGTTGGGAGCAGTAGGTGGTTTTTTGATATTTCTTTCGTGGTCTTTGTCCTGCTGGTGCTTCTCTCAGAGGTGGGTCCAGCCTCCTCTGGGTCTCTACTGGCACCTAGTAAAGGTCTTATTAGGTCTTAGTTCCTGTGTCCACAAGGTGGGTCCTGACAGAATTAGGGCTACTGGTTTTGTTACTTCCCAGGAATTCATTGCCATGGGTGGAGGTGGGGCAGGAGTGGGGTAGGGCAGCCCTACCCTATTTACCTGCCTGCCTGCTTCACTTGAATACATTTTTAGGACATTCTATTTTTCACTATTTAGAGGCTGGCAAGTTGCCGAGCGTATCTCACCCACACAGCAGAGCTTGGCAAGCTACCTGTGGCATATTTCATATGCCAAAAACAGTAACAAGTCTCACAGTGGAGACGTTACTGGTGCCCACTCAAGCAAATCGTTGAACAATAGGATGACAGTGATACAGTGATATAGTGATAACTTGTTTTGGTCAATGTTTCATGACAGATTTATTCTCATTTTCCTTCTGTATTTATGCCACATTTATATATACTTTGATTTTTAATCACTGGACTTCTATGTTTCTTTAGCCAATCTAATTTCTGGTTTTTCTTCCATTGTTCTCATAAAATGCAGATTACAATCTTACATTTTGTGACTTGCTTCACATCTTTCAAGTGTTCACAAGCCCTTGTAGATACCTTCATAAATGAGTAGATTGTAATGACATAAATTCTTCACTTGCTTACCTGGTCCTTCTTTCCTACCTTTAGCTCTTTGTTTGCAAGCAACATCCAAATCAATTCACTTGTCATAACAAGAGAAGATCTGTATGAGCCAGATTAAGTAAAACTTCCATTAGACCTAGAATGCTCTCGATCATTCCTAAAGAGTTTGTGACTTAGGATAATTTCTGTCCTCACTTTAAAATATTTTTTCTTTTTCTTTTTGCCTCAGTTGACAACACCTGTTGTCTTTGAACTTCTTTTGGAGTCTTGCCTTTGGAGCATAAAGTCAAGTCTAGCATAACCAGTTCCACGACCTATCTCTCCTGAAATTCCTTAGTTTCAGTTTACTGAACATACACTTTAGCACGCTCCTCAGCTAGCTTTACCGTGAGACACTCCTCACCCATCCTTTATCTACTGATGACCGTATTAAGAGAATCCTGAAAACCAGCCATGCTGAATTTCTGACCCACACAGCTTCTACAGAACTCTATGTGGAGCAGTCACACTGCTGGCTTTTTGCTTGCTCTGTTGAAATGTAAATTAGGGGAAACCTAAAAAACTCTTCTATGGGAATTCATGTGTGGATCTAATGCCATTTTTTGATGGCAAAGGATTTTGAAAGGGAATTAATAATATTGAGGTCATGTGTTACTTTGCTTATGTATTATTCATACCTCTTCTAAATAGCAGTTCGGCTTTACCTGGGGGAGCCTCTTTTCTCTCTTTCCAGATCTGAACAAGTTAGTTCAAGTCAAATCAGGCCCAGGATGCTTTCTGGAACAGTCAGGAAAGAAGCCTGTTCTCTCTGCTGGCGTTAGTTAAAAAGTATGATAGAATGGTTATCCTCCAAATATCCATGCCTTAATCCCCAGATTCTGTTAATATGTTGCATTACTATATGGCACTCTTGAGAAGATAGTGAACACATGCTGAAGCCCAGGTTATTAGATAAGAACATTGTTCTGGAATATCTAGTTGAGCCTGATTCAGTCACAATGATTTTTCTAAGAGGGACAAGTTTGTCAGAGAAGATATGATGATGGCAGTCGAGGTCAGAGGCACCTATTGGTTTCAAAGATGGACAAGGAGGGCCGGAGTGATAGCACAGCGGGTAGGGCATTTGCCTTTCATGCGGCCGACCCGGGTTCGATCCCCGGCATCCCATATGATTCCCCAAGCACCGCCAGGAGTAATTCCTGAGTGCAAAGCCAGGAGTAACCCCTGAGCATCGCTGGGTGTGACCCAAAAAGCAAAAAAAAAAAAAAAAATGGACAAGGAGTATGAACTGAGGAATGTTATGTCTCTTATAAAGTTAGAAAAGGCTCACATTTCAGTTAGCCTCCCCTAGAGATTCCGGTGAGAAAGCTCTTGTCAGCATCTTGATTTAAGTTCTGTGAGACTTCTGACATCCAGGAGTTGAAACAACAAAACTCTCAACTTTAAGTCACTAAATTTAGTGTTATTTGTTAGTCACAATAAGAAATAACTGCAGCAGGTTATAGGTCTAAGACTCCAGTGGTTGTGTTTGCCATCACTTGGGCTAGAACCTGCTTCAGAACAAAGACAAAATAAAGAAGAGACAAGTCAGAGATATGTTGTTGTTGACAATTACTGGAGCACTTGGATCCAACATATTCAGAATAGTTTACCAGATTTCTTAGCATTTTTTAACCAACATTTATTTTTGTTTTAATTATTGGATCTGATCTTTCTCTTATTACAAAGAGTTTTATGTATAAAACAATTTATTTTTTTGAATCTCAATTTTGCTTTTTCTTGTTTTGTTTTGTGATCACACCCAGTGGTGGTGAGGGGCTCTTATTTCAGTGCTCTGGGATTATTTCTGGCAGCAATTAGAGGACCATGTGGTGCCAGGGAGCAAATCTAGGCACCTTACATGCAAAGCATGGCCTGCAGTCCTTTGTCCTACTCACCTCTAGTCCAATTTTATACTTCTAATTGCTTCAATTTGGTAACAAGAACTTATGCTTCACTACATAGTGAAGTTATTGAATGAATTAAGATGTATTTCAAAGATCACGATCACAATCACAAAATCCCGTTAATCATTGATTTCTCGAGCTGACTCAGTAATCTCTCCATTCGACCTTTCCCTGAGATCTCAGAAGTCTCTCTCAACTCGGCCCTCTCAATGATGTCACACTGGAGGCTCTTTCAGGGTCAGGGGAATGGGATCCAGCTTGTTACTGGATTTTGCATATGAATACACCCTGGGAAGCTTGCAAGGCTGTCCCATGTGGGCAGGAAACTCTCAGAAGCTTGCCAGTTTCTTCCAGAGGGAGAAGTAGGCTACAAGATATCTTCTGGGAGCTCGCTTTTAAGTCTCTGGATGTTGGCCGTTGATGGGATAACACACACCTGGGTTCCTTTGCTGGTACCTTCATGCCTGAGGCCCGTCCAAACATGCAGAGAGGGGCTTCGAGCATGGCTGTAGCTAGGTTTGGCCGCCGGGAGCTCTGCTCGGGGTGGGGAGGAAAGCTGGACCCCATCCCCTCCGAGGGGCCCTGGGGAAGACAGCCAGACGTGTGGGCAAGAGACTCTGCATCGCTCTCTTCTGGGAGCTCGCTTTTAAGTCTCTGGATGTTGGCCACTGATGGGATTACACACACCTGGGTTCCTTTGCCGGTACCTTCATGCCTGAGGCCTCTCTCTCTCTCTCTCTCTCTCTCTCTCTCTCTCTCCACATTTCAAAGATACAAGGTTTTATTGTTATTAGTGCTCATGCAATGAAGAAGTTATTTATAAGTGAAATTTCATAATACAGTAATTTTTTTCAGGAGGAAAAATTTGAAAAGAGCATTGATAGCAATACCTGGTCAACTAAGGAAATCACAAAAATGGATTTTCCTACAATAATTTGGAAAACTTAGAAAGTTTCATTTAAAAAATTTATTTTTTGATGTTCATAATAGTACCAATATTACTGTCTTATACATGCAGCGTCTCTATATGAGGCCCGCCACCAGAATGCCACAATCCCTCCACCATCATATCCACCATTGGCCCCTTACCTTCCTTTTGCAACCTCTATTTACAATTCTGTTAGTATGAAATTTAATTTATTCTTCTACCTCTCATCCTTGCCAATTTTACAACTCCAACAGGAGCAGGATTTTTTTTTCCTGGTTGTTCCAGAAAACATCTTGGGCCTGACTTTACTTGGACTGACTTGTTCAGATCTGGAAAGAGAGAGGAAGTGGCTCCCCCAGGCAAAGCCTAACTGCTATCAAAAGAGGAATGAATAATACATAAGCAAAGTAACACATGACCCCAATACTATTAATTTCCTTTCAAAATCCTGTGCCATCAAAAAATGGTGATAGAGTCACACATTAATTCCCATAGAAGAGTTTTTTAGATTCCCCTAATTTACATTTCAACAGAGCAGGCAAAACGCAAGCAGTGTGACTGCTCCACATAGAAGACTTCTGTAGAACGGTGTGGGTCAGAAATTCAGCATAGCGGCTTTCAGGATTATCTAATGTGGTTATCAGTAGGTAAGGGGATGAGGAATCTCTCAAGGTAAAGCTAGCTGAAGAGTGTGTTAAAGTGTATGTTTGGTAAACTGAAACTAAGGAATTTCAGGAGAGATAGGTTGGGGGAACTTGTTAGACTAGACTTGACTTTATGCTCCCAAGGCAAGACTCCAAAAGAAGTTCAAAGACATGTCTTGTCAGCGAAGGCAAAAATAAATAAATAGAAGGTTTTTAAGTAAGGGCAGAAATTACCCTAAGTCACAAACTTTTTGGGAATGATTTAGAGCATTTCAGGTATAAATGGAAGTGTTTTTTTTTTTTTTTTTAACCTGGCTCATACAGCTCTTCATTTTCTAAGACAAATGATTGATTTGGCTGTCTCTTGAGAATGAAGCACCAAAGGTAGGAAAAAAGAAGAATCAGGTAGGGGATAAAAATCCATGTGAAGAATTTATTTTTATTATAATCTACTCATTTATGGAGGTATCCCTAAGGGCTTGAGAACACTTTGAAGAAGTAAAGCTGGTCAGAAAGTATAAGAAAAAGACGACCAAACTTTCGGCTACTTGCAAGAAACACAACTGAGTAGTCAGGGTAAAAACAGGTTAAAAGTGAAAGGCTGGAAGGGGTGGGAGGGACACTGGGGATACTGGTGTTGGGAAATTACACTGGTGGAGGGATAGGTGTTGGAACATTGTATGACTGAAACACAATCATGAACAATTTTCTAATTCTCTGTCTCACTATGATTCAAAAACAAAAGAAACCTATTAGAAAAGAAAAATTAAGTGAAAGGCTAGAAAACAGTCTTATAGGCAAAAAGTTCCCTTAAAAAAGCTGGGGTGGCCAAACATATATCAAAACACACAGGTTTCAAATTTTAAAAAAAGGCAACAAAGGACAGGAAAGTCATTTCTTCATGATCAGGGAATCTATACATCAGGAAGAATTCATACACTTCTGCACCTAAGTATTAATTGTCAAAATATTTAAAATAATTGCTTACAGACATGAAGGAAAATATTGATAGCAACAAAGTAGTTAGGAGTAGACTAACACTCTTCTATCACTGCTGGATAGATCAACTAGGCAAAAACTCAGCAAGGACACACTGTCCTTGAAGGCAGAAATAGAAGAGATGGGCTTAGCAGACACATCTAGAGCACTCTATCCCCCAAAAGCTGAGTATGCATTCTTCTCCAGCGCACAGGGACATTCTCCAAGATAAACCACATGCTAGGCCACAAAACACATCTCCATAAGAATCAAGAAAACAGATCATGCCAATTATTCTTTCAGACTATAATGCTTTGGAAATTGACATTAATCAGAAACAGAAATGTCGGGGTGGGGTGGGGACTTGAAACTTAAAAACTTAACAAATAAGTTTTCTAGATTAAACTAGAAATAACAAATAACAAAAAGCCAAAGGTAACAGAACTGGAAACTTCTTACCCCAGTTCTTCAGTTCTTGGAGAACTGAGCTTACTTGGGGATGTATGGGAGAGGTCCTTGGGATGTTGGTAGAGGACGTGGGAACTCTGGTAGTGACCGTAGCTTTGGGACAATGTACACTGTATTATAAATCATGGTACCTCAATAAAAATAGGGAAAATAATGCAAGGCTGTGATCAGCATTTCAGGAAAACAATGAAAGGGCATCACCAGAAGAAAAATTGTCTAAATTAACATAGAAGTTCAAGAACTAAAGTATAAACATGGAAGAAATATTGATGAAAAATACAATATTTGTCATCAACTCTCCCTGGAGCTTCAGTTTGGATACTAAATGTCTATGTCAGCACTGATATCAGTGTTACTGTGAATGCTTATTTTTTGCTATTATTCAGCAACCTGACTTTGGGTATTCTTGACTTCTCTCAACACCAGTAATTGCCCTATGCATTCTAAAATGTCATCCACCTCAGCTTTGAACTCTATTATTGGATTTCATTAATTTTAACCATGGAGCATTCAGTTCTGTGTCACTCAAACTGGAAACATGGAAGTACCTGGTACACAAGTGATCTTAACCATAGAAACTTTGTTTTAGGGGAAATATAAGCATAAAAAGAAGCACTGACCTTATTTTTTTTTAATTTTATTTTTCCCTTAATATAAGCAAACTGAAGAGCACTCGCAGGCTCAGATATTCCAAATTTGTTGTTTTTGTTGCTTTGTTTTCTTTTTAGGTCACACCTGGCTGTGCTCAGGGATTACTCCTGGCTCTGTGCTCAGGGATTTCTCCTGGCCATGCTCAGAGTACCATATGGGGTGGAGGAGAATGAACCCAGTTTAGCTGCATGCAAGGCCAATGCTCTACCTGCTGTACTATGTCTCTGGCCCAGGACACCCCCAGTTTCTCAGGATAATGAGGTAACGGCTTGGATTTATCTTTAGACCTCATTTTTCTAAATACTCCACGTCTTCTCAGATTGCCTCATTTTAGAAGCAATTATGGCACAATCAGAAGCCAATCTTTGGGTTCTTTTGTCTCCATTAGCAGGAACCAATGAGATGAGCTCCTTTTTCCTACTTCTCAGTCCTAGTGGTTGCCAGAAAGAACATGCATATATGTTTTCCTTACCAAGATATGTAGAGACTGTCAGTGCCCACAGCAAACCAGGACAAGTCAGGCTGGCAGCTCTGTCCTGTACACCAAACTCTTGTTTGGTCTTAATCTTAGTATCGGTAACATTTGGTCACAAGAAATGTTTCTTTGTTACAAGAAATGATATGCCAGATATACTGTTGACTAAGTATTGCTTAAAACATTACTCAAAAGTTGCTATGATCTTAGAACTTAATTCAAGAAAAAGTTGTAGTGGTGACAATTGTTAACTAGACTTTTTTGTGATCATCATATGATAAATATAAAAATATAAGATCTCCTTATATCCCTGAAACTAATATAATATATGTCACTTATACTTTTACCCCAAAAGAAATACCAGTTTCCAGTCCTACTTATTTTAATTACTTAAAATATGTTTATTGGTGTTTTTTTCAAAAGTAATGTGAAGAGTGACATCCCCCACTTGTGGTGCTGGGGATTGAACCAGGGTCTTCTATATGCAAAGCAAGTGCTCAACCACTTTGAATTACATTCCAGCCTCATCAATGCTCTTTGTACTTTTCTTCAAGAAAAAAAAGTTGACTATAATGCAAAATAAAATAAAATCCTAGGGGCTGAAGTGATAGCACAGCAGGTAGGGTGTTTGCCTTGCACACAGCTGACCCAGGTTCAATTCGCAGCATCCCATTTGGTTCCCTGAGCACCACCAGGAGTAATTCCTGAGTACATAGCCAGGAGTAACCCCTGTGCATCACCGGGTGTGACGCAAAAAGCAAAAACTAAATAAATAAATAAATAAATAAAAATAAAGTAAAATGCTAATGTTGCAGTTTATTCTGGATAAAAATGAAGGGAAGAAGGAGCTGATAAAATTTATAAAGAGACAAAGAGGATGGAATGGGAAGAACAGAAAAAAAAAAGCATGAGTGTGAGAGCTTGAATTTTCTGTGCCAGTTTTGTTCTTTTCATCTTTTATCTTCTTCTCCTTCTCTCCTCTACCTGCCCCCTGGTCCTTTGGTCCAACTGGTTCTTATCAGCTGGCCCTGAATCTTATTAATTCCAGAATAAGCTTCAAATGGTTGTGGGTTGCCATACCACAGAGTTTGGTTATTTAGTCCTTAATGAATACTGTATTTTAGCCATTTTTCAAAACTTCAAAATAACGATAAAGACAAAATTAACATTCTGAGAGACTAGACAAAGTCAGAATCAGGACTTTGTTATCTAACTGCATTCTCATTTGATTAAATGCTTTGGTTGTGTTGAAGAGCTCTACAACTCTATGAGACTGATGGCAAATGTTTCTGTAAGGACTTTTGAGCACACTTGTTCATAACTTTGAGAATGAGGAATCAGAACAATTAATACAAAATTTATTTGGGAATATTCTGTGTCACATATCTGACAGCTTCTCACTGACACCTCATTTTTTCTCTTGCATGTATTTTCCTGTGAGAAAAGAAAGATCAGGAGGTCTGGAATCACAGGCTTCATTTTACAAAAGAGACAATGGAGCTAAAATGAAAACTCATAATGCAAGGAGACATGAATACCCTTTGAACTGAGTCTATATCATTCAGTCCTCAAAAAAAAAGGCCATCACTTTGGTCTGGCTTTATATAAATTATTTTATTCCTGCATAAAATAGGAAAGAGAAGAAAAGGTTAAATAAAAAATGGACTTGCTGGGTAGTTAGTGGTGTCTTAACTCTCTTAGTCTGTTTTTTATTTCCCTTTGGCAACATGGCAAACAGAGAGTATTTTGCCACAGATGTTTAAGACTACAGAGGTTTTCTCAAAGTAGACTAAATGTGTTGTTGTAAATGGCATTGTTGTCACTCAGCAATGAAATTTCTACCATGCCTACAATTTTCTGTTTAAAATCACATGAAATTGATAACAATGTTATTACTTTACACCTTTTCTCTTGTGCTCTTCAGTCCTGACAGGATGCTCTAGATAACTGGCCCTGCTTTTCTCTTCATCTCAATATATCTGAAGCTGTAAATTCACTAATGAGTTCTCAGGAATAAGAATCTTTGCTTCTGACCTGCAATCACTGTGCCTGCAGTCATGACTGAAAATGCCAATGAAGAGGGTCCATCCTGCTGTTTCATAATTTTTCCTCTAGTCCACCACTGGATCAGTTTTTCTCTCCTACACATATTTGGTTAGGTTGTTAAGCTGAGGATCAAATGAGATGATGCGGCAAGAGCTCTTTTTCTTAAAAACAAACAAAACAAACAGATATCATACCTGGCTGATCACTGGCTCTGTATTTCTAAGTTTTTATGTGCTTGTGTGAAATAAGAGCAGGCTATGTCCTTTAGGACATCCATAGGACTTGAGTATACCACATTATTATAGGATATTAAGATGTAAAACTGGAGGAGAGGAAAGGGTTTTTTAAAAAGAAGCACTGGTGGCAGGAACAATAGTACAGCAGGTAGGGAGTTTGCTTTGCATGCAGCTGACCTGATTTTTTTTTTTTTTTTTTTGCTTTTCGGGTCACACCTGGCGATGCACAGGGGTTCCTCCTGGCTCATATACTCAGGAATTACCCCTGGTGGTGCTCGGGGGACCATATGGGATGCTGGGAATCGAACCCGGGTCGACCTCGTACAAGGCAAATGTCCTACCTGCTTTGCTATTGCTCCAGCCCCTGACCTGAATTTGATCCTGGTTCCCCAAGCACAACTTGTAGTGATTCCTGAGTACAGAGCGAGGAGTAAGCCCTGAGACTGTTGGGTGTGGCCCCAAACAACCTTCCATCCTGCCACCCCCCAAAACAGCATTTTCCATGCTAGAGATTCAGAGGAACTCAAATTGCTCCTTTGGGACATAAAAAGTGTCCAAAAATTATTGTCAATAGAACCTTTCATAGTGCCTAACTACACTATAGTAAAACAAACAAACAAACAAACAAACAAAACAACCAAACAACCCTAGGAAACATGTGAATGTTATATGCCTACTCCCATGTTCCCTAAGGAGAGTTTTTACAGGAGCAGCAAATGGCACAGTGAAAATAGCTGCTCCAGGTGTCAAGATCAAGGCCTTCCCTCCTATGTAGATAAGTAGATAGTTCTTCTTTTTTTTTTTTTTTTTGCTTTTTGGGTCACACCTGGCGATGCACAGGGGTTACTCCTGGTTTTGCACTCAGGAATTACCCTTGGCGGTGTTCAGAGGACGATATGGGATGCTGGGAATCGAACCTGGGTCGGCTGCGTGCAAGGCAAACGCCCTCCCCACTATACTATCACTTCAGCCCCAATGGTTCTTAATCAACACAGAGACACCTCTCACCCCTTCCAGTCATTTCAGACATCCCAGGCTTCGTGTCCTCATGAAGCTCAATTCCCTCTCTGAAAGTACTGCGAATGAAACCTTACAAAATAAGTCTTCAAAGGTTTTATCTTGGCAATATTCATCTGCGTTCTTTTCTTTGTCCAGGGAGATGGTGAGGTTGCTCACTAACACCCCACAGGCATGTACATACTCCCTGGGATGCGTGGGCTTCCCTTGGTGCAGGAGCTGTTGATTAAGAACCATTGGGGCTGAAGTGATAGTATAGTGGGTAGGGCGTTTGCCTTGCACGCGGCCGGTGGATGGTCTCCATGTGCAGAGAGTGGAGCTGGGGTTTACACTAAGGGGGTTCCTAATTCACCCTTATGTGTCTAAGTCCTATTTAACCAGAACAGAAACAAAGGTACCAGGCTCAACCTAAACCCTTTCCTCCCTGTATTCGTAGATTTGAGATATTGTTCAAATTATTCCACATAATAAAATTGTTTTGTCCTTGAGTAATCACTTAGGAAGTTCTGCTCTTACTTTACTTGATGGGTTGATTTTTATCCAAAAATTCAAAGAGTTATTTTTAATTCCAAAGAGTGAATTAAAAATTTGTTTACTGTGGGGCTGGAGTGGTAGCACAATGGGTTAGGCGTTCGCCTTGCATGTGGTTGACCTGGGTTCGATTCCCAGCATGCCATACATATGGTCCCCCGAGCACCTCCATGAGTAATTCCTGAGTGCCTGAGCCAGGAGTAACCCCTGAGGATCGCCGAGTGTGACCTAAAAAGCAAAAATAAATAAATAAATAAATAAATAAATAAATAAATAAATAGTTTATTGTCAAGGGCCAGGAGGATTGGTCTATGGTTGGAAGTCTGCCTCAAGTCTGGGGAAGAGGAAATTGGGATAGATAAGGGACCACTATGACAATGATAGATGGAAATGATCACTCTGGTTAAGAACTGTGTGATGAGAGTAGGTAAAGGAACAAAGATAATAACCTCTCAGCATCTGTACTGCAATTAGGGTAGCCACTGAATCATTTTTTGGTTTGGATTTAGTACTAGGGAGACAGAGTTTTAAAGTGTGTCTATTGGATTAATATGATTTGGCCAGCTTGAAATATACAAAAATGAAAAAAAAAAGAGAAAGGGGGAGCAGAAACTTGGGTGAGTGGAAGAACCAGAAAAGAAAGTCAATACCTGAAATATTTATATGTCAGTTAAAAGAATAGAACAGACTATTTGAGAAATGAGTACAAATGAGGTATAAGTAAGAGGATAAATTGATTCAGACAAGGGTAACTAAGAGTTTATGTTTGCTAAGTCAAGCTTTTTTTTGGGGGGGGTTGTTTTTATTTTTGTTCTTTTTTTTCGGTGAAAATACAGGATCACGCATCTGCAGAGATTGGGGTTTTGTAAATGTGATCTGTCTAACCATCTTTTAGATCTTCCCAATTAATAACACTCAAATATATATACACCCTCATTAGCAATCCCAAGAAGGTTCACCTTCAACTCTCTTCGGTTCTTTATTAAAATTTCAAAGAATTTCTGTTTTGATTTTTGTTCTTTCCCAAAGTAAAGCCTAAAGCAAGGACTCCAGTGAAAGTAGTTTATTCAGGAAGCGATCTAAGGAAGAAGGAGTGAGAAGGGGAGGCACAATATTGGGGGTTGATTCTGCAAGAATGCCCTTAAAAGTCAGAGTGCCCTTCAGAGTTGTCTGCTACTTCCAGTCATGTATGAAGTGAGAATATTTATGGCTCCCCCTTTCTTCCCCCCACCACCACTGGTTGGTGCTTGCCAGCATGTGTGATTACTCTAGACTTTCAGACTGTGCTGATTATGGACTGAGTAGGTTCCTGTGGAGGCAGAGGAGGTCCTGGGACAGAAAGTACAGATGGAAATGCACAGCATATGCTTAATGTTTGAAATTATCAACTTGCAATGCATCTGAGTGCCCAGAGTTGTCCGTCACAGCTACTGACAAAGCTTGGGCTGGACATTTGGATATGACAGGCAGATGAAATGTCTATAATAGTGTTCTCTTACACCACTAGATGCGTGCTGGCCCCACATTGTTCTCCCTGTGTCACTGAGTCTTCAAGGTTGTGTCCGATTAAAATCTATTTTAAGCACTTATGATGGGAGGGCTGCATGACATGAGCTTCGATTACCACTTCTCCAACACTATAACTGATACTCATGGTTTCCCTCCTCCACTATCCTTAGATTCCCTTACACTGGTTAGCACATTAGCATACCACATTTGCTGCAGAGGCTCACTTCTTGGTTTCTTTGCCCTTTCCAGGTCTTGTCATAGTTATCATTAGCTGTTTTTCTTATAATAGATTTTTTAATTGAATGACTGTGAGACAGACCCTTATAAATCGTTAGCTATTTTTATTGGGCACGGGAATACCTAAGGTGAAACACTTATATTCCAGACATATTCCTTCTCCCTTTTAAAAAATTTCTTAACTAAGGAGGGTTATCCCGTTAATGTGTCTTTTTTTTTTAGTGGTAGTTTATATAACATGGTTATAATAGTGTTAATGTCTATGGCTTTGAGGGACAAAGATTCTGCGCCTTAACCACCATTAAAATGCCTGAGATTTGTCTCCTACTGTCTCTATGTCACTTATAGTCCTTTCTTCCTTCTCACCCATTGCCTCCTTGCACTGTTTAGTAATCTCAATTTTGTAATCCAGGGTCAAGGCTTATCATAATTCAATATTGTCTATTCCCTTGTTTTGTTTCTGTCTATACCACAAACTTGAGTCATCCTGAATAGAATAGGCAGAACACTAGACAAAGGACAACCATGTGAGCAAGCTGGGTACGAAAAGAATTCAGCACGATTGACCATATCCACACAGTGACCAAGCTCATTGAAGTTTTGCGAAAGTTCAAGATGTTACTCTGTCTAATGTTCATCAATTTAAAGAAGGCCTTTGATTCTGTTGAGACTGAGGTGGTCACCGACCCTAGCCAAATAGGGCATTCAAACTCAGTACATCAATATCCTCCATGAGCTGTATTATGGATTCACCACCAGGATCTCACCATTCTACAAAGAAGTGATCATTAACATAAAGAGAGGGGTTTAGCAGGGTGATACCATTTCACCGAAACTCTTCAGTGCCACTCTCGAGAATGTCATGCGACGACTGGAATGGGAAGGAATGAAAGTGAAGATAGATGGTCGGCAACTACACTACCTCCGCTTCGCTGATGACATGGTTCTAATAACACCAAACATTAGCCAAGTGGCACAAATGCTGGCTGACTTCGACCACGAGTGTGGAAAGATTGGACTACAGCTGAATCTCACCAAGACAATGTTCATGAAAAATGAACTAGTCCCTGATGTTCCATTTGCTCTCAACGAAACAAACATCTTTGAATGCAGCAGCTATGTGTACTTGAGTCGAGAACTCAACATGAGGAATGACTTGGCGTCAGAACTGCGCAGGAGGAAGAGAGCAGCGTGGAACTCCTTCAAGAGTATCAAAGAAGTGGTTAAGAGCACGAAGGACCACCAACTCCGGGCACATCTTTTCGACTCCACCGTTTTTCCTGCACTAACATACACCTCAGAGACCTTGGCCCTATGAAAACAGGACAAGAACACTCTTCGTGTATCCCAAAGAGGAAATCGAAAGAACTATGCTTGGAGTATCATGTTTCACTCAAGTGAGAGAAGGAATCCAGAGTTCTGACCACCGTTGACGGTCAAGAATCAGGGATGCTGTCTCGTTTGCCAAGGCATCGGAAATCAGATGGGCCGGACACATAATGCGATTCAGAGATGACTGCTGGACTAGAGCTGTTACTGACTGGATTCCACGGGATGTCAAAAGACCGCGTGGCTGCCCACCTACAAAATGGTAGGACTTTTGTCAAAACTCTGAACGAATGGTTGAGGCTCTTCATATTCCTGGAGTGAACAGATAGCACTGGGCTACTAGCATGTGATAGGGACAAATGGAGACATTACTGGCACCTGCTGGAGCAAACTGAAGATCAATGGGATGACAAGTGATACAA
This sequence comes from Sorex araneus, assembly GCF_027595985.1. Lineage (NCBI taxonomy): Eukaryota > Metazoa > Chordata > Mammalia > Eulipotyphla > Soricidae > Sorex > Sorex araneus. The sequence goes on from NC_073304.1 coordinate 75,039,732, forward strand.
ATGATATACCACAAATGAGTGAAATCACACAGGATTCGTCCTTATCTCTTTGACTTATATTGCTTATCATGATGCGTTTCAGTTCCATTCAACTTGCAGTTAGCAGAAAGATTCCATCTTTTCTTTTAGTCTCATGGTATTTCATATACCACAACTTCTTTATTCACTTGTGGTTGGAAGTTTGAGTTGTTTCTATATGCTGACTATTGCACAAGTATGAAGAACTTGAAAGCACTATGTAATGAATGCATACACACACAGACACACACATCACGTGTGTATGTGTATCCCTTTTTTGAATTAATGTTTTTGTGTTTAAAGATGAGATATCAACAAGTTGAATTATTCGGTCCTATGGAAGCTCTGTTTCTTCTTCTTTGGGAGAAATTTCCATACTATCCCCAGGCATCTTTTAGGTTCCTCAGAGTACTATTGGATCTTTTTCTAGCCAAGCCCTCAATGTTATGTTTGTTGTGTTCTAACATGAGTGCCTTATTCTGTGATTAAGTGTGGGACATGGACAGGCAAAAGAATAACGTTAATTAAAAAAATAAAAATTCTTGGAATATGAGTTACCAGAAAAATAATAAAGATTCATCTAATAGAGGAGAGACTTAGGTCATCTGACCTGTCACATATACAATATAAAGCTGTGAGAGTTGTTGGAAGTAGTGTGTGTGCAAACACTTTTCAGAACAGGGAAGCACTATACTAACCACTATTTTACTATTTTAAGGATTTTACCTTGCATCCATCAGCCTCTCTGTTTCTTATATTCAGTTAGGAGGAACTTTAATTCTGAAGAGAAGGCAAGGATTTTTTTGTTTATGTTCCTGTTGATGCAGCCACTCTCCTGCCCCCACTCCCATCACCCCACCAGTGCCAACCATAGATACTGAGGTCTGAGGTTTCTATCAGCCCCTCCCTGATGTGCACATCGCTGTGAACCCCTATGAAAGCACAGAAATATACTGTTGCATCCTCCAGCTGGGTGTCTGAGATCATGAGATGGAAGAATTTGTCTTTTTTCTTGAAGTTCACAGAGAAACGTTACTTCTTATCATGTTGGGTGGTTTATAAGATTCTTGGCAAGTAGTGCGAATTGTCTTCCCCTTGGGAGGCTGTTTATACCAGAACAAATAGTAACTACTTTCACACTAGTGTCATATGTGTAGCTCAGGGTCATAGTCTCTGCTTCCTACACAGACACTTGTGATTGAGGCTGAGTGACTGTGCAGGCCATGATGGATCCTATGGGAAGAAGAGAGAGAGAGAGAGAGAGAGAGAGAGAGAGAGAGAGAGAGAGAGAGAGAGAGAGAGAGAGAGAGAGAGAGAGAGAGAGAGAGAGAGAGAGAGGGCATCACAAAAAGTACCACACTTCATAAGCTTGTTCCTATGCCCCATCCAGCTTTCCTCTTCTCAAGCTTTCTGCCTCCCAGAGCTGGATTCCATGAGGCAGTACAGTTTCCATTCTCTTATTTCCCAGCTCCATTAGCTAATGTTATACATTTAAAAAAATAACCTTCCCTACCGACACAGGTGGAGACCATAACTGCCCTAAGGAGTGTCATGCTGACAGCTGCCTCGTGCAGAGTAGAAGGCCTGTTTCTCTGACTTGGGTTTTCCTCTGAGCCCGGGGACACTTCTGCTACAGAGACGGAAACGCTGTGACAGATGGGTGGGGAGTATGTATCGTGGAGGAAAGTTTTCACCAATGCTTTTTGGTTTCTCTTTCAAAAAATTGGGTTTCGGTTAGGATAGCAGATGAAAGTGACAAAAGGGTTTTCTAGGTTCTTTTATGCCAGCATAAAAATAAAGAGGAAAGGAAACTGGCAACTTTATTTCTGGTAAGACCCAACCTGGAGTGTATGGGACATGAACCAGTGGGTAGAAGGGGTGGGGTTTCATGGAAATCAGTGACAAACACTGTCATTTTTCTTTCCTCAAAAAAATGACAGTAAATAAAATAAAATATGAACAACTAAGCATGGTAATTCAAAATATACTTAGTATAATAATGTATAGTACACTTTTACTACATTTTAAAATAAAGTGTGAGAAAAGAGATAAATGTGATTGTGATAGAAAGAACACTGACTAAAATTGAAAGCAGAATATTCAGTGTCTAGTTATCCTTATATTTTTCCATGGATATAAAAAAAATAAAACCTGTTTGTTTGTATCATGAAACTCTGGAACAACTATTTTTTGGGTTTTCATCAGCACAAAATTACTCAAATAACTCACAACGAGTTGTTCTCAGTATTATTCTATTTTTCTAAATATTATAAACAAAGAACTTTTAGGAGTATAAAATAAGTTATTAGAATTTTGCATTTCTAGAGGGAGTGATAGATAATGTAAATCTAGAGTTGGGAGTTGAGAAATAGGTGGATCCTACTGTATCTAGGCACTACCTGTGGAACACAGGCAGGTTCTCTGCACCGTGGATGTAAGTGACCAAGCCTTCTACCATCTCAAAGAGATATGTAGGGAAGCATAAGAATCAGATTCAATCCTAAACGAAGATACTAAAACTCATTGTGCCCCAAATCTCAGCTTTAAAACAATGGAAGGGGATCTGGCATTTAATTTAGACCATCTCCATCCCTATACTATGTTTTGATCACTTGGATCTTGGTTTTGAATATCTATCAGTCAACTTTAAGATGTAGATATTTGTATAAGAGGTTTATTTGCAGTGATTGTAGGAAACATTAATAGGGACTGAACTAGCAGAGGAAGAAGCCAAAACCAAACATGCAAGAGGCTTCCTTGCATTCCTCAAGTAGTTACTACTATGGGAAACTGAAGCTTAATTCAACTGGACAACTATGGGACACATTATAGAATATTTTTTGAAGCTATCCCAAATGGGATATATAGAAACTGGAGCAACTAATTTACATTTATTTTCAACGCTAGTTTAGGAATGTGCTTGGGAAATTAACTCTGTGATGTGTGAAGCTTGCCCTGTACATACCACATGTGCTCAATAGTCAGAAAATATTCCTCAGAGTAGCTGGCTTTCAGTCTTTGGAAGTGACTGATATCCCTCTGACTGTCAGAGGGATATGAGTAGAACGTCAATATCTTTATTGACCATTTCTTGCACTATTGAAATCCATTTGAGTTTTATTCTCCCAGACCTCTAGTTCTTACAAAAAAAGAAAAGATTACCAGGAGAGTTAGTTCGACAAGTTACAATTTGCTCTAGTTGATTCTAAGACTATAACTCATATTTTTAAAATCTCTCTCCTTCTACCTCTTATAATCATTATTGGTTCTCCTTACATTAAGTTAATACTTCTGGTCCAGATTTCTCTTCTAGTAAAGCAATTTATATCTTTATCTCTGAGCAATTTAAGCCCTTGTTTATTCTGCCATGGCCAGACCATAACTACTACAATTTTCTTTTTATAGTAATCTGAAGTATGAAAGTTCTAAAAGCCATCCTTGTATGTGCCCTGATTGTGAGTCATATTTTTTTAAAATGTATTTTATTTTATTTATTTTTGCTTTTTGGGTCACACCCAGCATTGCTCAGAGGTTACTCCTGGCTCTGCACTCAAGAATTATTCCTGGAGGTTCTGGGGGACCATATGGGAAGCTGGGGATCAAACCCAGGTCAGCCGTGCAAGGCAAACACCCTACTGGCTGTACTATCACTCCAGCCCTCTAAGTCATATTTTAATAGTTTTCATAGTTCAGTAACAATAATCATATAATCTCATGATAATCAAGTTCTATTTCTTTTACCAGTTCAGCAATTCTTCTCTAGATCTTCTGATCTTCTGGAAAGCTCTCTTAAATACTAGGTCATCTATTTAACAAAGTTAAAAAAAAAAAAACCCAAAAATCATCTTTATGTTCACTTAGTAGAAATGTCCTCTTCTCCTTTCCCTTCAAAGGGAAATAGGATCTCTAGTTCAGAGGAATCTAAAGATGTGGAAATAGGAGAAATAGGATGCATACAGGCACACAGCATACAGCATTAATTTTTAATTAGTATATAAATTTAAAAAATTTAAGCACTGCAATTTACAGTACAGTTACTGGTATGATTTCATGGTATAATGTCCCAACACCACACCCTGTGCCTACTTCTCTCCACCATTGTTGTCCTCAGTGCCTCCCTACACCCCATCATCCTACCCTCTTCTCCTAGTCCCACCCCTAGATCTGTTCTCAGGTTGTGTTGCTTTGGGCATTTGTTTTTTCCTCACTTATATATCACATATGGGAGAGATCACCCTGTATCTGTCTCCTTCTGACTACTTTACTCAGCATAATACCCTGTAGATTCACCCATGTGTCAACAAATTGCATGGTATTTTTCTTTACGTATAGCTTAGCTATATTCCTTTGAGTTTAAATACCAATTTCTTTATCCAGTCATCCACAACACCATCATGAAGACTAGCTCACCAACCTTTCAGAGTGTTGCCCCTAATCTGGTCCTTTAGCTAAACCTTTAAGGGGCCATCCCACTGCTCTATTAGACTAGTGTTCATCTTAATACTCTATTAGGCTAGTGGCTTGTGACTAATATTAAGTGTAATAGGATCAGCATATCCAGTGCACACATGTCCATTATCATACTTCCTTGCTATAAAGTAGGAATGTTGATACAACAGGGTGTGAAATCTTTTGAGGATCAACCAGAAGCTCTGAGCCTTGCTATTAGTAGTCTTATGGAAGGAAGGCACATGCATACCCAATATATGCATTTATAGCAATAATAAGAGTTTTAATATCTCCAGGGTGGACGTGATCTAGTGTCATCAGCTTGCAAACAACTGAATAGTTAGTTTCCTTAGAGTGATATCATATCAAAGTGTTGCATCTACTGCTGGCATGTTGGGTAACGGGCAGCAGAAGGGGCTAAGTCTGACTTGTGAGAGACAACTCATGTTTCTGGAGTCAGAGAGAACCTGCATTCCACCTGTAGTTAACTGGGTCAATGTTCAAGTACTGAAGTGTACAAAACAGAAGCTGGTGACTTCCTCTTAAGGGATCTTCTCCTGTGCTGCCCTGGTAGTGGATGCTCTCTGACAGGCATCTCGACAGACATGATGATCAGGATTGATGGAGGCAGTGCTCACTTTCCTGCAGTTCAAAGCTATGCCAAAATGTAACTCAATCTCTTTCCACCCTTTTACCCCCTACCCCACCCCACTTAGCGTTCTGACCCTAGGAAAGGACAGAATGCAGGTTTGTCCTGAAAACCCTGGTTTGTTACCTCTGGTCACATTCCTTTTGACTTTTCTCCAGCCAACTAAACTGACTTTCATCCCCTTTTAAGGGGGAACCGTATTTTCTATTATATTGTGTTCTCTTTTCAGTCTTTATAAGCTTTATACCATTTCCCCTCAGGTCCTGGTACTTGATCTTCTAAGTCCGTCTTTCAAGACTGTTAAAATTTAAAAGAAACATATTTTCTTCCACTACTGAAATTGATGGTCATGGCTTTTAAGATTTGGGGTTTTTTCCTGACATATTTGTAAAAGTCTATGAGGAGCTCAAAGGCACAATTCTTTTATTTAATTTTAATTTTTTTTTTTTTGGTCTGGGGTTACACCCAGCAGTGCTCAAGGTTTAATCCAGATTCAGTGCTCAAGGATCACTCCGGGTGGCCTTGGAGGACCCTGTGTGGGACCAGAAATTTAACCCAGGTCAGCAAGGCAAGCTTTTTACCTACTGTTCTATCACTATGGCCAAAGGCAAGAATTTTATCTGCTGTCTTTGTGTTCTTTAGTGCTCTCTCCTCTCTGATATTAAACATCGGGTTCTGGAACTAGTTTTAATAGAGCAAGGGCTTCACACTGAGAAACAAAACACAATAGATAACATTTGAAAACATAATCCCTCTGCACATGTTCTTCAAATAAAAAAAGACATTGTGTTATAAAAAGCCTTCCTGTTTCCTTTTGCTCAGAGCAAAGTTAAGGTGTACCCCGGAGCCCTTTACAGAAGGTGGTGCAGGGCTCAGAGGGGTTTTTGTGCGGGGAGCGAGGCCCCCAGAGGCACTGTGTGCTTGCTGCGCATAAGAACGTGGTAGAATCCTCAAGCCTGGACGCCTTCACCTGCAGGGAAAAGTGCTGGTCTGCTTTGTGCAGTCTTCCGATGACTTGTCCGCTGACCTTCTCTTCCTGATTTAACAACTGTTGTATGACGGTGCTGAGACCTTTCCCAGGATCTTGCCGAAACCACTGGAAGAAATCGTAATTGCTGTTTGTGTAACTACAGTTCAGCGTGAAGCTCTCGCCTTCCTGAACGCTGAACGAAGGAGGGCTCTGTTGCACCGGCGCCTGTCCATTGGAACCTATTTGGGAAGAGTAAAGATTTACCTATGCAAGGGCTGGAGAGAAGGGACAGCGAGGAAGGCGCATGCTTATGTGGCCAACTCGGGTTAGATCCTCCGCATCCCTATATGATCCTCTGAGCTCCACCTGGAGTAACTCCTGAGTGCCAGGAATAACCCCTGAGTATGGCCTGGAGTGGCCCCAAAAACAATAACAAAAAATTATTTTCATACGCAAAAATTTGTTGTTTTTTTCCCTCAAAGGTCATTTTCTTTATCTATTTTACTTTCTTGCAATCAAAGCCAGATTATCCCTGCAAACCCACTGCCCACAGATTTCTTTGCTTGAACCCTCTACACCCCATATCCCTATCCTTCTCCCCCAGAGTGCCCTTCTCCAACACGTACACACCCTGATGCTTCTTCCCCTCTCAGTCTCCTCCTCACTCACAGGTTAGCAGCACACACAGGAGAATGAGTGAAATTCTCAGATGAGTCTCCATTTCGGGTTTCTTTCTGGGGTTCAGAGGATGTAGTTTGGAGTCCTGGAACAGACGGTACTCAGTGAGCCTTATGTCACTGTTGTTGATGTTTCTAGTTCTTTGGGTTTGGAAGCTCTGGAGATCTTCATTCTAGTTCTCAGAGCCAATCAAAATCTGGCTCGTCAAGTATAAACTTCTCTCTCCTCCGGAGCTTCAAGCTTCCAGTCAGCTGCTCTGTTAATGAGAGCACTCCCCCATGTGGCCTGAACGGTTTAAAAAATTTTTTTTATTTCCTCCTCAATGCAAAAAAATTAATTAAAAATAAAATGAAACATACAGAGAGATAAAAAACAAAGCAAAAGAAAAAAAAAGAACAAAAAACAGCAACAAAATGTTCTCTTGTCATGACTGTACGGCTTCCTGACTACCGGGGATTCCCTTCCTCTTCTTCCCTTTGATGGAAGTCATGAGCACTCTGAGGGTTCTCAGGGAATATACACTAAAGGTTGAAAGAAGGTTCTGACTCTTTCTCTTAACTCCTCAGGGTCTACCACGATTTTATCTCTCAATATAAGGAGTTGAACATTAGCTAAGAAAGTTATATTTACCCCCCTAACTTTTCTCTAAAACTATGAAGGAATTTACAATATACTTTAAAATGTTTTAAAATATGAAAGAAGAGCCTGGTATATGGCTAGCTTTAAAAACCTTTGTGCTTTTACGAAAAACAAAACCAAAACCTAAAATGCTTCTTGTATTTGGATCTGGGAACCTGTGCAAACTCCCATAATTTCATGCATTACACATATTAATTATCTGAAAACTGTTTTCTGGTTTCCTATACTTACAGCAAGATTAGGGACTCAAGAAGAAAAGAGGCTGAAAAAGAAATTTGTGTTTTATCCTTTGCATTCAGTCCTCACCCACTTTACCATTTTTTCAAAAAACTGTTCAGCCCTTGCCCTGGCAAACATCCTCTTACTTCCTTTTCTTCTTTTCTAATTGTGGGTCTTTAGAAAATAGAAGAGAGCCTGTGATGAGAGAACAGCTGAGATGTTCTTTGATGTTAATTGTGGATATTAGTATTACATTCTTCTTCATGTGTGGAATTATGTAAAACAAGAAGATTGCTCCTCTGGCATTTTTTCCTGAAGTGCAAAGTAATTGTACCTCAGATGGGAGTCAGCTCCTTCTTGGAGATGCAGAGTCTGTGGAGGACTCTCTCTACCTTCCTCTGATGACTTATTTCTGCATGGGAAGAAAACAACAGATATATGGGTGGTCACAGGAAAATCTGATTATTTGTAGTGCACATTGTAATCAGTGCATGTTGCTGGGAACATGATTGCTCTCCACTCCACTCAGAGTTCTGTTAAATAGTCTTTCAAGTCTGGAATCACAGAAATGCAAGCAGATCTTCTAAATACTTTCTTAATATTTTCCTCTTAAGATCTGACGAGAACATTTAGCAAGCATGTTCCCCACCCAAAAGGGAATTTTAGTTTGGGAAGAACAGAAGATTGTTCCAAAGGCTTGAAAAAAGTTTCATTTACATGAACATTTTCCTTGGAATTTTCTTCTCTCCCATCTCAGGTATGGTGATTGCAGCATTCCAGGTCTTAGAGACATAAATGGATCTCATTAAGGTTGACTCACTGAATTCCTGTTCAGTGACTGACAGAGATTGTGGCAGGTCAATAATGAATGTTAAGTATGTGCTACATGAAGATATACAATTTTACCTTGTGGGGGTATTTTATTTTAAAAAGTACAAAATAGAATCAGCTAATTATATAGTTGTGTATGTGTGGGGGGGGTATAAAAATACACATAAAGTTAACTTACTCTTGGGGCAGTACATGATAGACATCAGTACTTAGCACAATAGACAAAGCAAGTTTAGCAGAAAATATTTGCAAAGTAAATTGCTTAATAACTTGTAGCACTGCACTGTAGCACCGTTGTCCTGTTGTTCGATTTGCTCAAGAGGGTACCAGTAATGTCTCCATTGTGAGACTTGTTGTTACTGTTTATATATTGTTGTTACTGTATATATTGTATATATATGTATGTACATATATTACTTAATATGTATGCACACATTTAATATATGTATATACATATTTAATTATTTGAAATATGTGTTTAATATATTAATTAATATATGTTTGGTTTTAACATACTTTCTTGTATTCTCTTATATACATTCTCTGTCCCTCTCTAAGAGCTCGGCAAGCTACCGAGAGTATCCCACCTGCATGGCAGAGCTTGGCAAGCTCCCCATGGTGTAACAATATGCCAAATACGTAACAATAATGGGTCTCATTCTCCTGACCCTGAAAGAGCCTTCAATATGGCACCATTTGAAAGGATGAGTAAGGAGAGGCTGCTAAAATCTCAATATTGGGATGAATGGAGACATTACTGGTACCCACTCAAGCAAATCAATGAACAAGGGGATGATAGTGATACAGTGATATAGTGGTTATTTTATTATTTTATTTTTTTACTGTGCCATTGGACCTGAATCAGCACTAGAACCAGAAAACTGCCAGGATCTCTACTTGATAAGTATCATAACCCTTCTCAGACATCACATTAAAAATGATCAAATGCTCCTGTGTAGATGAGAAAGAGACAACAAGATGTGGGTATTTCCCCAACATATAATTGATTTAGAAACTCTTATTATGACCTACTAGCCAATAGGAATTCTAAGACTTCTATGTGTATACCTACTGATCACTGGTATAATTTTCTTTCTTGATGAAATTGGAACCATTTTTACTCATTTTCTTAGTTAAGATTTTGCTTTTGCTCAACAGTATACTCTGAAGTTCTTTTTTCCCTGTTTTTCATGCTCAGAATTCATAAGATCTTTGGACCCTTATTCCTAATTACTGGAAAACTTATGTCGCTCTCCTTATACTGCACTGAAGAATTTCTTCCTTGATGGTTCTGGTGAAGCAGAATTACATGAACTAGAGCATGACAAACTGAGATTGTTATATTGTTATTAGCTTCTTACTTAGTTAATTTGAATCCTTCTATTTTGTTCCCCACCATTTTTGTTAAAGTTAGTTTGAAGTTTTGAAGTAGGTGGCCCCCATGGGTGGCTTATGTAAGGCTGAGAGGAGAGTGTCACTTTCTCCTGATTTGCTTCTGCCACCCTGGGACTAGCTGGGACTAGGACGGATAAAGTTTATAATGAACCTTTGGGCAGCATGGGACAGCATCCCACCAGCCCCACCAGGTGCTGGTCAAGGTACACTTGATGTCTGCTTGATCTTGGCACTAAAGTTCATCCCTGCCACCGGATTTCTCTGGGAGACACAGACTCAGGTTGGAGGAAGAAATTGCTCTTTGCATGCTCTTTACAGAAAAGGAAAGTCAGTCCTTGGCCTTACCCAGGGTTATCAGGTTCTTATCTTGCCTTGAAGGAAAGAATTTCAGGGGTAGACGCACACTGTAGCATTGCATTGTCGTCCTGTTGTTCATCTATTTGTTCGAGAGGGCACCAGTAATGTCTCCATTGTGAAACTTGTTGTTACTGCTTTTTGGCATAACAAATACACAACAGGTAGCTTGCCAGGCTCTGCCATGTGGACGGAATACTCTCGGTAGTTTGCCGGGCTCTCCGAGAGGGACAGAAGAATAGAACCCAGGTCGGCCACATGCAAGGCAAACGCCCTACCCACTGTGTTATTGCTCCAGTCCTGACAAGCAGTGAAGCATATTTTATTTGAAAGGTTTTAGGAAAGGAAAGGAGGGAGAGATAGAGAGGGAGAGAGAGAGAAAGAGAGAGAGAGAAAGAGAGAGAGAAAGAGAGAGAGAGAGTAATGCACTTAAGACAAAATGTGGGATTATCCAAAGGTGGAGAGATGTCCCTATATATATATATCCCAGCATTAAATATGAAAGCATGAAATTACACATATCAAGAGAGGAGATGCAGGCGACACATGTGCTCGGGCACCACATGTGCTTGGCCACATGGACATAAGCAGCACATGGGCTGAGGCAGCATGTGTGCACCCTTCCTTTGTTCAAAGTAGACTTCATAGGGTTTCCCCAAGCTGCCCCATGTGGAACTTTCTAGCTAGGTAAGACTCTGTTTCTAGGGTGGTTGCCAAGGGGGTAGAGTTGGGACTGGTGGATAATCTTTGAAAACTCCTTTTTCTTGACCTTCATTCTGCTGGATCTTCTCTTGAGGGTGGGTCCAGCCTTCTCCCGTCTAGGTTAATCAGATAAAGAGTTCAGGGTTCTGGAGGAATTTCCTCCAGGCCCTCTCTGTAAGGAGGGGTCCAGTTTCCTCAGGTTTGACTGCTGGAGAAGTCTTACCAGGTCTTACTTTCTGTATTCACAGGTGGGTCAGCCTTAGGACTAGTGGCTTTATTACTACCCAGAAATTTCCTTGCCATAATGTGGGAGGACCCTTCCCTAATCTACCTGCCTCATCAGGTTCAGTCAGATAAACATAATAAAAAATGCTTTTGACACACCTAATCTTTACACTCCAATCTCACTCTTAACACTGTAGCAGCACTGTAGCAATGTTGTCCCCTTGTTCATCAATTTGCTCGAGAGGGCACCAGTAACATCTCTGAGACTTGCTGCTACTGTTTTTGGCATATTGAATATGCCACAGGTAGCTTGCCAGGCCCTGCTGTGCGGGTGGGATACTCTCAGTAGCTTGCAAGGCTCTCTGAGAGGGATGGAGGAATCAAACCCGGGTCAGCTTCATGCAAGGCAAATGCCCTACCTGCTGTGCTATCACTCCAGTCCCACTTTTAACACACAAAAGTAATTTCTTAGTACAAACTTCCCAGTTGCTAGTCTATTAGGCTGTTGAATATGTCACTGCTCTACCAACTTTTCAAGACTTGCAACCCCATCATAATGACATGAATGATTTCTCTTTGATTCCCAATTTCACCTTTGGGTATAAGAAAGTTAAAATTTTTGGAGCCCACTCCAGTGTGCCTTGATTATTTTTAACTTAGCCCTTATGTCAAAACTATCGCCGAATCTGTTTGCTTATAAATGGTTTCCATTTAGTCCTGGAATAGATCTGCATGGGGGTGGAGGGTGCCTTCTGTAACTGTACTCTCATCTTTTAGCCCCAAACACTTTTCTGTAAAACCACTTTATCACAATATCTTAATAAAACCCCTGTCAATTTTTCATTTCTTTTATGTGATACCTTTTATAATCTAAGGAGTTCTTATAATTGTCACCAAAGTCCCTCCAACCTTCCCAGAACTGTGGTTTGTTAATTTGCCCTTACATATACCCTCCCTCTAACTTTCAGAATTTATTCAGCTTCTGACCAAATGTGCTCCAAAGGATGAGTCCCTTCAGGCTTTCTGTGTATGTGCACATGTGTGATTGTGTGTGTGTATATGTGTGTGTGTGTGTGTGTGTGTTTGGGTCACACTTAGTGGTGTGATCTCTGAACACAGAGCCAGGACTAAGATTTGGGTACGGTGGTATGGCTACCCAAAAAACAAAGACAAGCAAGCAGAAAAAGCTTGCATACTGTATATCTAAGTTAACTGTGTCCCTTATTTGTATAATTATTGCCCAAAATTACAGGGTGAGGCCTGCATGACCAAATGTGTATAAGACACATTTTATAAAGTGCCGAGTCTTTGACACATTGGCCTACCTTTAGCTCTGTTTTCCAAGTTGGCCTTATTTTCTAATACCAAGTAGAATTCCTCTCCTCTGAGGACCTGGAAGGACATGGGTCAAGAGCCCTATCACTCAGCCTTCAGCGTGGACTGGCAAAGGTAATCAAGTGTGCTGTCCCATGGAACAGGTACTAAGCAAAAAAAGGAAATACTGCAATGATACAGTCTAAACTTTGTGAATCTCTGTTTCCCCTTTCCTTGCTGTCCAGACTGATAAGAATGCTTAAGAATTAAGGATGCAGGGCTGGAGCAATAGTCCAGCAGGTAGGGCGTTTGCTTGCACAAAGCCGACCCAGATTAGATTCCTGGCATCCCATATGTCCCCCAAGCACCTCCAGAAGTAATTCCTGAGTGCAGAGCCAGGAGTAACCCCTGAGTACTGCTGAGTGTGACCCAAAAACAAATAAACAAACAAACAAACAAAAAACCAAAAAACAAGAATTAAGAATGCAAAAAAATGCTCTGCCCAGAGCATTTGTGACAACAACTTGTTGGGAGCAATTGCATTGTTTCATTCTTTTAACTCTGATTAAACCAAGACAGAGCCTTACAATCACCTATGTACTAATAAGGACCCTAAATTGTCAGATAAAATTCATATATATATATATATATTTATATATGTATACACACACACACACATATATATATATGTATATATATATATATATGAATACGTGAATATGTTAGGGTCCGGTGTCGATAATTTTCCCCTCCGAATCCGCACAAAGAGCTCAGCCAGTAATGTAATAAACAAGCGGAGTTTATTAGCCAGCTAGCTGGGGTCAAGCTTCTAGGTGCACAGGCCCAAGCTAGACCCTGAGCAAGGGAAAAGCCACAAATTTTTTTTTTTTTTTGCTTTTTGGGTCACACCCAGCGTTGCTCAGGGGTTACTCCTGGCTTTGCACTCAGGAATTACTCCTGGCGGTGCTTGGGGGACCATATGGGATGCCGGGGATCGAACCCGGGTCGGCCGCGTGCAAGAAAAGCCCAAATTTTATAGTCAGTGCTTACATCTGCTTACATCCCAACCGGCACGTACGAATTTTAACAAAAGCATGAGTAAAAATGTAAGTTTCATGATTCAGAAGAAAACATACTCTCAAGTAGTACCAACAAGCAGTTACAGATAGGTGATCTAGACATGTTTTCAGAACATTCTGGCAGCTACCCACCCTGCTTGTGTCTAGGTGGCTTCTATGGACAGTGAATAGCGGTTATGAAACTATTTGCCAAGGCCGAGTTTTCAGCCCAAATGACCTGCCCTCACAGACGGCCGGGGGGAGAAGTGGGGTTTTAAGAAAAACAAAAAGGTTTAAGTAAAATAGAACGTAGAGCAGGAACCGGGCATGATGGAGTCGCTCCTGCCCTACTCTGTGTCCAACAAATACTATATACATGGGAAAGTCTCTCCACCCAGATTCACCTATTTTCTTACTACCATACTAAAGACACCTCTCCATGATATTTCTGCTGTTTTCTCTATATAAAATGTATGATTCTGTAATGTTCACTGTTCCTCCACTTACCTGTTCAATCTCCATTCTCATATATATGCTTGATTTTTCCCTAAAAAGTTGCTAAATATGCATTGACTATTATATCACTCTAATTCTACTAGGTTGTGCTATCACTCCAGCCCAGGAGTGGAGTGATAGCACAGTGGATAGGGTGTTTGCCTTGCACGCAGTCGATCTAAGTTCAATTCCTCTGTCCCTCTTGGAGAGCTACCTAGAGTATCTCGCCCTAATGGCAGAGCTTGGCAAGTGACCCGTAGCGCATTCGATATGTCAAAAACAGTAACAACAAGTCTCACAAAGGAGACATTACTGGTGCCCGCTTGAACAAATTGATGAACAACGGGATAACAGTGTTACAACTCTACTAGGCATAAAATCAGCTCTCTTCCCTCTTCTGAAGTTTGCTTTATAATCTGTGCTGGCCAGACTTGCTTGCAAACTCATTTTTCCCCTCACCTATAAATCTTTTCCTTCCGATTCAGTCATTCCCATGATTTCTGGATGACACTGGATGACAAGTACGATTGTGATGGTGTCTGATTTTAGGACAGCAGTCCTCAAATTGGCTTATTATATTCTTATAATTAGATGAAGCTCTTCATTTTTGGAGGCCATACTGGTGGGGCTCAGGGTTTTCTCCTCACTGTGTCCTCTGGGGTCACTCCTGGCAGTGCTTAGGAGACTATGTGGGATGCCAGAGATCAAACATGGGTTGGTCACATGCAAAGCAGGCACCCTGCCTACTGCACTATCTCTCCTGTTACAGATATGATGCCTTTCTAAGGGCTATGCAGGCATATAAAATTCTAAATAAATATGATCTCAACATACATGATATATAAATAAATTTTATAAATAAGTACAGATTTATTTATAGATGTATATAAATAAATATATGAAATATAGTTAACTAAAATTGTTCTTTTCTAGAAGATGCTTGATCAGATGTCACGGTGCTTTTTCTTTTCTATTTTTTCATCTTCTCTATTTCCATAAAAATTATATATTATTGGGGCTGGAGCGATAGCACAGCGGGTAGGGCGTTTGCCTTGCAAGCGGCCGACCCGGGTTCGATTCCCGGCATCCCATATGGTCCCCCAAGCACTGCCAGGAGCAATTCCTGAGTGCAAAGCCAGGAGTAACCCCCGAGCATCGCTGGGTGTGACCCCCCCAAAAAAAAGCAAAAAAAATAAAAAATAAAAAAAAATAAAATTGCTTTAAAAATTATATATTATGTACACATTCTAGGCTGGAGAGGTAACTCAAGTAGCAGAGCACATACTTAGCAGTGCAAGACCCTGAGAATAACCCTAATATTGCTTGCTCCCTGACTCCTATGCACTCTTGGATATGGTCCCTGTGTATGTTTGCACACACACACACACACACACACACATATGCATATGCATATCCACCAGCCTGGATCTCACTATGATACAAGTGGACATAGAAGATCCCTAAGAATTGGGGATCTTCCGGGGGCCACACGTGTGCGGCCTCTCCGCAGATACACGAGCATGACTCCAGAGGCCAGCTAAACTACTTTTGGTACCGGCAGCTCCTTGCAAAATGTCTCTAGACTGAGAACTAAGCCTCGGCCCCATGGCTGCCCAGGAGGGGAAAGATTTTTCTCTCTTTAGCCTTTTCCTTGCCGGGGGGGGGGGGGGCGCGGAGGGGGATGGTTTGGGGAAGGGCGTGGTGACTGCCATATTATGAGGACCACAGATGAGAGTTACAAGCTTGCAATGATCCAATATCTGGAAGAAATTTCCTGGGACTTAGTTGCTAAAATACAGAAATCCAAAACCTCATATCTCTCATGTCTCATATCTCTTCACAACAGGTCTGACTCTAGTGGGGAACTCCTAACAATAATAGTGAGGTTTTTGTTGAAATAGTTAATGTAACCAAAGTGAAGAGAAAGTAAAGTGAAATTTATCAGTTACGGGGGGGGGCGGCAGAATGGGAGGTGTACTGGTTTTTTATTTTAATTTTTTTGGTGGTGGAATATGGGGACTGGTGAACGAATGGTTGTTTCAGCATTGTATAACAGAGACTTAAGCCTGAAAGCATTGCAATTTTCTACATGGTGATTCAATAAAATAAAATTTAAAAAAAAGAATTGGGGATATTGCTACCTGAAGAACCATTCTGTGTTATGTACCCCAAACTCTGCTTTTCTAAGAGTGAAGAGAAGTATGGGGTGGAGCAATTGCACAACACATAGGGAGTTTGCCTTGCACTCAGCTGGTCCCGGTTAATTCCCAGTCTGCCAGGAGTGATCTCTGAGTGCAGAGCCAGGGTTAAGGACTAAGTTCTGAGCTCCAATGGGTGTGGCTCTCCCAAAACCCCAAAACCAAAACGAGTGAAAAGAACTAGAGACCAAATGTGTCTGTGATGATAAAAAGCACATTAGAATTAGAAATTAGAAATTAACCCTAACAATTTAGGACTATCTTCCGGTTTATTTTTAGAGCATTTCAATACCCTGAAGGGAGCAGATTCTCGGGAAGGTAAAATATCACATGAATTCAGAAGTTACTTTCAGTGAAAATCTATGCAAAGGTATTCGCAGTTAGATAAGGAAGAGAACAATGTGCAAAGCAAAGCAGAATGTTGCTGTTTTTTTTTTTTATTTGTGTGAACTGAACTATTTGATTTAAAAGTTTGTCTTTTCTGAGGTTAATGAATGCAGAGAAGCTATTAGTCCCCACTATCCATCTCCTAAACAAAACTCATGCTGCAAAGTGATCATATAATTGCAACACATTTAGGCAAGTGTTTTAGATTTTTCTTTCTTCTGCAATATAGGTTATTAGTTGGTGGTAGAATTGCTCAGGGAAAAGTGCATTTATCTGCTAATTGAGTCAATTATTATGGGAATCCAGTGCTTTCCTACACTTAGAAATGTGCTTGTAAAAGTAAAGATGTTATTTAACAGTTTAAACTTAGATTAATCACTTGTTCTGGAAACAACTTCAAGATTTCCCTTAACGTTGTTTATGGAAAAAATAAATGATCTCACATGCTTATGCTTTCTCTTTAGAAAGAAGCCCAATTTCTGAGCTATGGTTAGTCTCTTTGTATGAAAAACTGCTACAAGTTTTTCATATTATCTCATAGTCATCTTCTATATTGTCTCATAATAGTCTTCACAATAAAAATGGACTTTTAAAGTCAGTCTTAAAATCTTTTCTTTTCTGATCCCTCTTGTGGTATTGTTTCTTGGATTTTGTTCTTAGTAAGTTTATCCTGGGATATCTTAGTAAGTTTATCTTGGATATCTTTATCCCAGAATGTTGTTACCTGGGTTCTCACTTTAAATCCTACACATGTTTTGAGGACAAACTAAAAATTCAATTTCGGTAAATTTGGAAAAAAAATTAATTCATGATAAATTTATAAGCCCTTTGATTGTTTAGTTCTTTTATGACATTTCCCCAAATTCAAAACTTAACATTGTAATCTTGCACAAAACCATAATTTTGTAATTCTGTAGCATAGGTAGAAAATAGACATTTCATTTTTCCTTGAATATTTTCTGTATAATAGGAGTATTTTATGTCTCAAAGTAGTTTATCAGGGTGGTGGTTGGGCGTTTGGGTCACACCTGACAGTGATCAGAGCTTATTCCTGGTTCTTTCTTCAGAGATTACTCCTGACAGGCTCAGGGGACCATATAAAGTGACAGGGATTTAATACAGGTCTGCTGCATGCAAGTCAAGCACTCTACCCTCTGTAATATAGCTCTGGCACCCTGCAGTCTATTTTGTTTTGAAAAATCTCCAATTTCTAGTTATTTCTTAAAGTGAGTTTAACGTTCTCTCCATATAAATTCAACCATTGGCTATAAATTTGCTGTTACAAATGAGTGTAAATATAACCATTCATTCACTTAGCCATCATTCAGTGAGTGCTTTTTGACAAGAGAAAAATTAATGTCTTCATAAAGCTTAAATCTAGTTAGAAATATATATATACATATTAGGAAGCTCTTTGTATATAAGCATTATGCTGAAATATTTTTATATTGTCTATCAAAGTGTCTAGAGAGGAGGAAACACAGAAACCCCAGCTATGAATTATGAGACTATGTTATTTGTGTTGATTGGAAGCAAAGTGAAACTGGTCTCTCTTGAGGAGTTGAGTATAGAATGAAGCTCCCAAGGGTCCCTGTGATTGTAAGGCTTAAAGAAGTTGATGGTTAGTTAGTCTATGAACTGCAAAGAGCTATCGTCTTCTTAATTGGGAAGTTTACTTTTGTTTTCTGTTTCATTTCTGGAATAATGACCATTACAAGGGCAATCTCTTTACTAGCATGTGTCTGGAACATAAAAACTAATAGTCTGTGTAACTGCAATTAAAAACAGAAACCTCTGCCTCCTAAATATTTGTGGATAGGACACTGCTCCACTTTCTGTCAGCCATCTACCCTGTTCAGAGCAAGCAAACCACAGAAACAGACCAGATAGGAATAGTTTTCCCTTTAGTCAATGAATCATTTCATTTTCCCAACTTTTCTGGAGACAAAAAACTTAGTTTTAAAGGACTGAAGTAAGACACGATGATGAAACAGAATGCAATATTCCTTGTTATGAAAAACAATGTCTTAAAACTGATGCTTTCCAACATGACTCCACTCAGAATCCCATTTATCTGAACCTGAATAGATGAATAATGAGAACAAATACCTGAGGCTGACACCTATATTTTGAAAAATAACATTAAACTAAATTTGAGGTGGAGGGATATACCTGGCAGTACTCAGGGTTTACTCCTGGTTCTAGATTCAGGGATCACTCCTAGAGATGCTCAGGAGACCACGTATGGTGTTGGGGTCGTATAGTATCTTGCTGTCCCCAAATTAGATAGTTTTTTTTTCTTTTAAGATGGCTGGAAGATTTTATGTAAAAACTATAATAAAAACTATAAGAAAAGATGGATTATTTATATATATTTGAATTAGGAAAATATTTTAAGTAGAAATCCAAAAACTTTGAAAAAGACAGACATAGTTGAGTACATAAAATTTGGCATATATTCAAAGGTAAAAGACACCATGTAACATATGTAACATATTGTTATATTATAAACCTATTATAAACCATGTAACATATTATAAAGTCAGAAGACAAATAGTAGACTAAAGAAATGACATCTCCATCACTAATCATTAGGGAGACGCAGATCAAAACGACTATGAAATATCATCTCACACCACAGAGATTGGCACACATCTAAAAAAAAAATTAGTGTTGGAGTGGATATGGGCAGAAAGGGACTCTCCTTCACAGTTGGTGGGAATGCTAACTGGTCCAACCTTTTTAGAAAACAATCTGGATGTTTCTCAAAAAACGAGAAATAGAGCTCCCTTTTGACCTAGCAATACCAATTCTGGGAATATGTCCTGGAGATGCAAAAAAGTACTGTAGAAATGACATATGCTCTAGTATGTTTATTGCAGCACTATTTACTATAGCTAGAATCTGGAAAAACCCAAGTGCTCAAGAACAAACGACTGGTTAAAGAAACTTTGGTATATTTACACAGTGGAATACTATGCAGCTGTTAGACAAAATGAAGTCATGAAATTTGCATATAAGTGCATCAAGATAGAGAGTATAATGCTAAGTGAAATGAGTCAGAAAGAGAGGGACAGACATAAAAGGACTGCACTCATTTGTGGAATATAAAGTAATTTAATAGGAGACTAACACCTAAGGACAGTTAAAATAAGGGGTCAGGAGGACTGCCCCAGGCTTGATAGCCAATCCCATGTGCTGGGGGAAAAGGTAGCTGGGATGGAGAGAGGAGCACTAAATTAATGATGGTTGGATGGATCGCTCGGGATGGTAGATGCATGTTGAAAGTAGACTATGGACCAAACATGATGGCTGCTTGTTACCTGTATTGCAAACCAAAATAACACCCAAAAGGACAGAGAGAGTAAGAGGGATTATGCCTGCCACAGAGTCAGGAGGTGGGATGGGGTGGGGGTGGGGGGAGGGATACTGGAAACATTGAGGGTGGTGAATGGGCACTGGTGGAGGGATGGGTACTTGAATATTGTTTGACTGAAACACAATAGTGAAAGTCTATAAGTCTGTAAATATATCTCACGATGATTCATGAAAATAAAAATTAAAAAAAAAAAGAAATGATATCTCTGATATGCATTCTCTGTCACTGTCACTGCCATCCCATAGCTCATCGATTTGTTCGAGCGGGCACCAGTAATGTCTTTTATTGTGAGACTTATTGTTACTGTTTTTAGCATATCCAATTTGCCACGGGTAGCTTGCCAGGCTCTGCCGTGCAGGCACGATACTCTTGGTAGCTTGCCGGGCTCTCTGAGAGGGGCAGAGGAATCAAACACCGGTGGGCCACATGAAAGGCGAACGACCTACTGCTGTGCTATCGCTCCAGCCCATATATGTATCTCCCGATCTTGTCTGATACATTCTCTAATGAAAAATAAATTCCCCCCGCCCCACAAAAAATAAGAATACAAAGGTTATTCCCAGAAAAGAAACTCTAATTGACCATAAACTTTTGCTCTTACTAGGAATCAAAGAAATGCAGATTACAACAAGAGTGAATACATTTCTGTTCTATCATATTTTTAAAATCGAAATATTTTGTTATACAAAATTGAATGAGATAAAACTCAGAAACATATTAATGAGACTTTGGTATAATTATTTCAAAAGTGAACCAAGAAATGTTTGTTAACACAGGTGATGACAGGGCCAGAGAAATAATACAGTGGATCAGGCACTTGCCTTGCATGTAGCCAGCCCAGATTCATTCTCCCACACTCTATATGGTTCCCCAAGTCCCACCAGAAGTGATCCCTGGCATAGGGCCAAGAGGAAGCCCTGAGTAGGGTGTGAGCAAGAAATAAAAACATAGATGACGGCAGGCATGTTGGAATTATGTGCATGATAAACTGCTGTTAACAATATTGTAAATTACAGAATCTCAAGAAAAGATTTAAAAAGACAACATTTCTAAATATACCAAATAAAAGATAAAAACAAACAATATAGATAGATACATTTTTTTGATCCAAATGCCCTAACTTTTAGAGATATATACTAAAGATATAAACTGTACACAGTTATTCAAAATAGTTTTCCTAAAATGGCCAAGCTGGATATGAATTAACAAAATACTATTCAATAGACTATGTCATATCCATATTGTGGACTATCACATACTAGTTAAAATAAATGCACTACAATAATCTCTACTGACCTGATCGGGATCCCTACAGATCAGTAGAGATTATTATTATAGTAGGAATGCCTATAATTACGTTAGGTAAAAAATAAAACAAGTTAAATACACACACCTATAAAACCTGACAAAACAAAGAGCATATAAACCAAACAACTAGCCATGATATATGTACTTATATATGACTATATGTTTGTTTCTATTCTTAAACAAGGAGAAAGCTAGAAGGAGGGGACTCAGGTGGTTTTTAAAATTGTTTATTACATAGTATATGACAATGGATGAATGAGGATTCAATTTTCTTTTTCTGAGCGACGCAGAGTCTCTTGCCCCCGTGTCTGGCTGTCTTCATTGGGGCCCCTCAGAGGGGGGTGGGTTGAGTTTCCCTCCCCACCCGGAGCAGAGCTCTGGCAGTCAAGACCTCAAGAACCCAGCCACAATCATGCTCAAGGCTTCTCTCCACATGCTCAGATGAACCTCACACAGGAAGGAACCAGCAGAGGAAACCAGGTGTGTGCGACCCAGGGCTGAGATCTCCAACTAGCTTGGCAGTCACACACACAAACTTCCTGCCCCTCCCACGCCCCCCCCGCCCCCATGCTGTGTAATCCCATCAATGGCCAAGATCCAGAGACTATAAAACAAAGCTCCCGGACCTTGTATAGCTTAGTTCTCCCTCTTGGAGAACCTGGCAAGGTACCAAGAGCATCCTGCCTGCATGGCAGAGCCTGGCAAGCTCTCCATGGCGTCTTTGATATGCCAAATACAGTAACAATGATGAGTCTCATTCCCCTTACCCTGAAAGAGCCTTCGATGAAGCACCGCTGGGAATAACGAATAATGAGAAGCTGCTAAAATCTCAGGGATAGGACAAATGGAGACGTTACTGGCACCTGCTCGAGCAAATTGATGATCAATGAGATGACAGTAATACAGTGATTTTTTTTAAAATCACCATGAGATACAGTTACAAAGCTTTCAGGTTTGAGATTCAGCCATACAATGATCAAACACCCATTCCCTCCACCAGTGCATATTTTCTTTCTACCACCAATGTCCCCAGTATGTCCCTCCCCAATCCCAATTGTCACCCTGCCTTAATGGCAGACAATTTCCCCAATACTCTCTCTTTTGGGGCATTATAGTTTGCTCGAAAATTTCCCCACCCCCATTCAAGCCTGCCTGCCAGGGGCAGATGCTAGATAATTTATTTTCCATCGCTCACTCACTTTGAATATCATGAGAAATCATGCGGCTGCAAAAATGGCCATGCACTTCTGGAATCCTAAGGTTGTAAATGGTTGGGTTCCAGAGACATCTCCATAGGACACTAATCCATTTGGGATTCAATTGGGAGCCTCTGGACCAGGGCCACTGGTGCACTGAGATGGCACCTGGAGGCAGAGTGTGGGAGTGACAGCCAGGATGCCGTGCAGGCAGGAGCTGAGGAGGAACAGCCCGACTCCTCTGCTGCCATGTGGCCTGGAGACTTAGTCCTGGAATCCGCATACCTGGATCTTGCTTGTGGAAGCTCATGGATGCCAGGGTTCCATTGGAGTGAGCGGATTTCTGACGTTATTTAATACAATAAAAAGGTCTTCATTTATTATTTGAAATATATAAAAAGCTAAAAGAAGACAGAAAATTAATAAAATATGATTTAAAGAAACCTGCTTCCATGGATGGAGTTTGACATAATTTTTTCTTGTAACCCCATTCTTATTTTTTCTCAATATTTCAATTATGTGGCCTCAATTTCTAATCCTCTCTGCAGTTTTGAGTCTTTTGTTATCCCTGTTCCTTGCAGCTGCTGAGCCTGGGATACAAACTGTCTTTTTGACCTAGTTTTTATTTTTCCTGTGGGTGTCCTGAGTGCATTTTAAACCAAGTCTCCTGACTTCACTGCAAGTTCACAGAATAATAATTCTTGGATGATCACATTGAATGTCTCTCCAATGGCGTGTATTAAAAAAAATTATGAAAGACATGGCAGCTCTCTTCTACAAAGTTTGTTCCGTTGTCTTGAGCCATTTCCCCTACCCTGGGTCTGTCGATGGTGATGGACCGACAAAGGAGGCAATGAGGGCCAGGGTGGTTGGTGTCAGTTGCAATTTATTCCATTCCCATCTCCATTCTCTTCCTCCTCCCGCCCCTTGATCCTCCTTCACTCCTCTCCCCTGGATCCTTCTCTTTATTATTCTCCATCCTCCTCTGGATCCCCCAGCACACTCTTACAGCCTTAGTTAAATCCCAAATCATGAGGGGTTGGGGTAACAATTACACATAGGTGTGGTCATACACAGAGAGTCTCTTGCCCCCATGCCTGGCTGTCTTCACCAGGGCCCCTTGGAGGGGGTGGGTTTCAGTTTCCCTCCCCATCTCGAGCAGGGCCCCCGCAGCCAAAGACCTTCAGAGCCCAGCCACAGCCATGCTCAAGGCCCCTCTCCACACATTCAGATGAGCCTTACGCATGAAGGAACCGGCAGAGGAACCCAGGTGTGTCGGACCAGGACTGAGATCTCCAAGCCTGCACGGATTGGGACTGGGCCTCTTCCACCCAGATCCCCCATTTTCCAGTAGCTAGGCAGTCACACCCAGGAAATGCCCTTGGCACTGTGTAATCGCATCAATGGCCAACATCCAGAGACTATAAAACCAAGATCCCAGTTTTATAGCCTAGTTTTCCCAGAGGGAGAACTGGCAAGCTACTGAGAGTTTCCTGCCTGCATGGGAGAGTCTTGCAAACTCCCCATGATGTATTCATATGCCAAAACCAGTAACAATGATGGGTCTCATTCCCCTGGTCCTGAAAGAGCCTCCAATGTGGCACCATTGGAAAGGACAAGTAAAGAGAGGCTTCTAAAATCTCAGGGCTAGGACAAATGGAGATGTACTGAGACCGCTTGAAAAATTCGACGATCAATGGGGATGATGATGATGATGATGTGGTCATACAACAAACAGCTTACCTCAGGGGAAGCTTCTTCTAGGACAAACTCTCATTCAGCAGGATGACCCACCCAAGAGTAAAATTCTATCTATGGGTGTGTTTCTCCTTTCCTTAGTCCAACAAACATACAAACATTCATAATATTAGTCATCTTGTGTGGACACAGTAAGAGATACATTAAGTTTATAGGATGACTCCCCAGGAGCCATCTTGCTGTAGATCTCAGACTACAGTGCTCAGGCCAGATTCATCATCATCATCATCATCATCATCATCATCATCATCATCATTATCATCATCATCATCATCCCATTGATCGTTGAATTTCTCGAGCGGTCTCAGTAAGGTCTCCATTTGTCCAAGCCCTGAGATTTTTGAAGCCTCTCTCTGCTCGTCCTTCCAATGATGCCGTGCTGGAGGCTCTTACAAGGCCAGATTAGTCTTTCCTAATCCTAACAGGGTCCTAATTCAGTTGTTACTTTTTCAATCATGACAAAATTTGTCCATGATCATGCTCTTAACTATGGGAAGTATTGTGGTGTTTGGCCTGACCCATTTCTATGCCAGGGTAGCTCACAGCTTGCCCTGGATCCATCCAGTCCCACATTGGGACCCTGATTTTGAGGTGCTAAGAACTAAGGGCAACTGAGGCTTAAGTAGAGAGAACAGATGCCTGAAATGAATATCATTTGGAGTCAGTTAAGTCCCAAGATACAAGAGCATAATATTAACTGTCTTCCTGTATCCATACAAAAAGGACACTGCTTTAAAGTAAACCATGCAAAAGGACATGAGAGAAGGAGAAAAGCAATATTTTACTTATTAATACAAGTCAAGTGTCCTTAGAAGGATCTGACCTTAAATATTAACAGAGATTGATTAGGATAAAAAGGTGATAGACCAGAGCAAGGAAAGCCTCTTTAACAAATGGTGCGGGCATAACTAGACAACCAGATGCAAAAGATGGGCTTAGACCTTGACCTAACACCATGCACAAAAAGTCAGATTAAAATGGATTAAGGACCTCAACATCAGACCACAATCCATAAGGTACATTAAAGACAAGGTCGGCAAAGCCCTCCATGATATTGAAGCTAAAGGTATCTTCAAAGATGACACACAACTGATCAACCAAATAGAAACAGAGATAAACAAATGGGACTATATTAAACTAAGAAGCTTCTGCACCGCAAAAGATACAGTGATCAGAATACAAAGAGAATCTACAGAATGGTAAAGGATATTCACTTAATACCCATCTGATAAGGGGTTGATATCAAGGGTATATAAGGCACTGGTTGAACTCTACAAGAAGAAAACATCCAGCCCCATCAGAAAATGGGGCAAAGAAATGAACAGAAACTTTCTCAAGGAAGAGATACGAATGGCCAAAAGGTACATGAAAAAATGCTCTTCATCACTAATCATCAGGGAGATGCAGATCAAAACAACTATGAGATACCATCTCACACCACAGAGACTGGCACATATTCAAAAGAACAAAAGTAATCGGTATTGGCACGGTTGTGGGGAGAAAGGGACCCTTCTACACTGCTGGTGGGAATGCCGAGTGGTTCAGCCCTTTTGGAAAACAATTTGGACACTTCCCAAAAAATTAGAAATTGAGGTCCCATTTGACCCAGCAATACCACTACTGGGAATATATCCCAGAGAGGCAAAAAAGTATAGTCAAAATGACATCTGCACTTGTTCATTGTATGTTCATCACTATGTTCATTGCAGCACTGTTTACAATAGCCAGAATCTGGAAAAAACCCAAGACCCCGAGAACAGATGACTTGTTAAAGAAACTTTGTACATCTATACAATGGAATACTATGCAGCTGTTAGAAAAGATGAAGTCATGAACTTTGCATATAAGTATCACGCTAAGTGAAATGAGTCAGAAAGAGAGAGACAGACATAGAAAGATTGCGCTCATCTGTGGAATATAAAATAACAGAATAGGAGACTAACACCCAAGAATAGTAGAAATAAGTACCAGGAAGTTTGCTCCATGGCTTGGAAGCTGGCCTCACATGCTGGGGGAAAAGGCAGCTCAGATAGAGAAGGGAACACCAAGTAAAATGTGGTTGGAGAACCCGCTCGGGAAGGGAGATGTGTGCTGAAAGTAGATTATAGGTCAAACATGCTGGCCACTCAATATCCCTATTGCAAACCACAACACCCAAAAGGAGAGAGAACAAAAGGGAATGCCCTGCCACAGAATCAGGGTTGGGTGGGAGGGATGGGACTGGTGGATGTGAGGGATGCTGAGTTTATTGGTGGTGCAGAATGGGCACTGGTGGAGGGATGGTTTCTTGAACATTGTATGACAGAAACACAAGCACGAAAATGTGTAAATCTGTAACTATACCCTCACAGTGATTCACTAATAAAAAAATGGTGATAGACCAGTTGGGGAAGCAGAGCACAAATAAAGAGGGTACAGATATGCAAAGGAATGGAAATGGGAATGACTTGGGAACCCTGTGATGGGTGTAATTCGATAAACTTAAGCTCCCTATGGCAAGGGAGAAAGGACAAACCAATGTTTTCCTACACAATGGGATACCACCCAAAGAAAGTAAATTGGATTAATTGCAAAGTACATACAGTTCAGAGATCAACTTTTCTTCTTGTGTTAATATTCAGGTGGGACTGAGTGACATTCTGGGTGTGGCGGAAGCATGCAGAGAGGAGACTAGAGAATAATGCAGGGTCTTTGACTCAGAGCAGTGATTAATATCACTCATGTTCTCTTTCTGGCACAATGCAGCTTTCAGATGTTTGCAGGTGTCCATTCTCCTGACCCTGTGTTTTTGAAGGGGTTGCCATTTCTGCTAAAGGAGAAGCCACGACTGCCTTGGCAGGCTGGGCAGCATACACGGACAGGTCTTAACTCTGAATAAAATTTGTCTTTCCTGCCAAACCCAGAATGCTGCTCTGTTCTGTGTACTCTCATGCAGAACACTGGAGTTCCGTGACACTGCAGCCAAAAGGTCTGAGCATAGGCTACCGTGACAGCGGCAAACCGTCATGCTCACCACAGCTAGCTCAGTCTAATGCCAGTTTTGTTTTCTATTAAACACAACACAGGATTTGTTCTTTGTTGCCAAGTATTTTGAATCTAAATATGCCTCTTTGGTTCAAGAGAATAGGTAAAAGATAATATTGGCAACATCAGCTATAGAGCTACATCACTGGAAAGTTTTCAAATATGAGGGAGAAAAGTCTTTGCTATTTTGCCCAATAAGCATAAGAGCAAGGCCAAATGTGAGGTGATTTGTATAAGAATCTATGTATTCTAATTTTCTTAGAAGCTGGGGTTTCTGTGAAGAAAGCTTTCCTTTAATACCAGACCTGGGCTGAAGTTTCTAATTAAAGTCAGAAGATTAATTTGTGTTCCATTCTGTACTTACTAATGGTGATGTTACTGAGCTACATCTTCCTGTTTCTACATTATAGAGAAATAGTATTGTCATTAGAATGATTAAAGGAAACATAGAATATTGATTAAATAATTTAGTTTGCATAAATGAAAAGGAAAGAAGATGGTCTTTCTAAACATGATTAGTCTTTAAGTCCATTGTATTGAATAAGATAAAAAGAAGTTGTGAAAATGCCACAACTTAGTCAATTTATATTAAAATTTATCTTTTTAAATAATTATAACATTTTCCTATCTGTAGCTGTTTTTCACAATAAACCCTAGAGTGAATCTCAGCTTGTATCTACAGCACTTATAAGAATGTTTTAAAGAAAATCTAAAATCTAAAAGTTTTCTTAATGCAAAAGATTACATAGCATCCAACCATGCAGCCATTCATTCCCGAGTACCTTCTTTTGTCAAATGTCTTCCTTTGCTCCCTCATTACCTTTCTCCAAAATGCTCTGATTTCCATTAAAAATATGTAAGAATGGTCAAGAGGACTTAGAAATGTAAAAGAATCCTGAAATCCTCAGTTGAGTGAATTGTTTAGCCTACATAAACCCTGATAATAAAACTTACATTACAGGATGGGCTGGAGCAATAGCACATCGGGTAGGGCGTTTGCCTTGCACGCGGTTGACCCAGGTTCGATTCCTCCATCCCTCTTGGAGAGCCCAGCAACCTACCAAGAGTATCCCACCCACTTGGCAGAGCCTGGTAAGCTACCCGTGGCGTATTTGATATGCCAAAAACAGTGACAACAAGTCTCACAATAGAGACGTTACTGGGGCCCACTCGAGCATATCGATGAACAACGGGACATCAGTGCTACAACAGTGCTACACTACAGGATAAATGTAAAAATTTTTAAAAATTCTTACAATGTGTTTAGTAAAATTTCTAACTCTCTTAACAGGTTGTACACAAAGATGGCTTGAGACAGGGATGGGATAGATACAATTAGTTCATTTTACATCATCAGTTATTCTTACAATAAACAACATGTCACCTATCATTGATAGAAAAAATAATAAAAAGATATTAGATTGTGCTAGCACTATATAATAATAAATATAACGTATGTTTCTTAATAATAAATATTATTGCAATAAAAATTATGAGACGTTACCGGTGCCCGCTCGAACAAATCGATGAGCAACGGGATGACAGCTTCCTAATGTTTTATCTTCTAAAAAATATAAAAATTATCATTTCATAAACTGTAATACACTGAAAAAATTGAAATGCCAATATATTTAACATGAGTACATACACAGTACAACATGTTTCACGATGGAGACGTTACTGGTGCCCGCTCAAGCAAATCGATGAACAATGGGACTACAGTGCTACAGTGCAGTGCTACAGATGTACTTATCTCCATATTCACTATAGTGAGAGGCTTAAGCATGTATGATAAATCCAAAGCAGAATTTGTCTCTTGGAATAAGAGACAGGATATACAAGTGGACAGAAAGAATAACTTGAATATGTAAAATTTCAATTTAAAAAAGAGAATTTACTAGGCCAGGGAGGGTGTTCAAGTGGGAAAGCACATGCCTAGCATTTATGAAGCCCTGAGTTTGGTCCCTGGCACTGCTGGTCCCTTTTACCATCAGCTCTTGTTCCCTGAGCATTGTCAGGAGTGTCCCTTATGAAAAAGGAGATGCTACTTATCTCTAACATGTGAAATTAAATTTAAATATATACTTAATTATTCTTTAACAATTTAAGACAAAACCCAAGAGAAAGACATGGCTCTACTTAATCTTTTTCACTTTTTTTACTCTGAAACCACAAATAGATTCCCATGAAATATTGATGAATATTGCACCGGTTGGATTCAATCAACTTAATTGTTTTTGTTGTCGGTTTGGGGTCACATCTGGCTGTGTCCAGGGCTTATTCCTGGCTTTGTCCTCAGAGATTATGCCTGACAGTTCTCTGGGAACCCTGTGAAGTGCTGGGGGTGGAGCAGGGGTAAGTAGTGTGCAAGGAAAACAGTTTAATCTGTTGGTGCTATCTCTGGCCTCTAGAAGTTTAATCTTCTGGAGACTGTTTCTGCTACAAAGGAAGGAGAAAAGAGCTTATTCTCCTCTGTCAATAATGAGTTTATGATGAATAACGGTTCTTGGAGGCTCTGTCCTTGGATTTGGAGAAGAACTAAAGAAAGAAGCGAGGGGAGCCCTGAACTCACAAGCAGATGCTCCTGGTCCAGGAGGGAAGGAAGAGTCTAGGATGCTGAGCTGGGATTGAAAAAGAGCCCTTAGTTATTTGACATAATACCTTAAGTCCTTTAAAAATGTCACCTATTGTTTAAACAAATCTAAAATTACTGTATACACAGTAAGACTGAAATGTTGAGAAATGCAATATCTTAAATAAATTCCTATTTTCATTTTTGTATCAGCCCTTAAGTTTTTTTAATGTGCTTCAATAATTTGATAAGCAAGCATAGTTAACTCTATGCCAATTTTAATGTTGCTATAAGTCTTACTAATTACTTCCTTAAATGGTTGTAAAACATTCAGTTCTATTTCACTAAATGGTTGAAAGTTTTTTACGAGTGTATTTTCTTGTCCAGAAGGTTTTTTTTCTAATTAAAATTAGGCCTTAATATAATTCTGTGCAAGGGATCAAAGGTATGAACTGCTTAATAAATCTTAAATTCCCTTTGCAAGTTGCTCACTTTGTAAAAAGCTGTAGCAAATATATTGCATTGTATTAATACTACCAGGGTGTGAGAATAATTTTCTACAAAATACTGTTCATTGAGGTTACATATTATTTCTTTAAATTATTTTATGTCTCCATGAATAGTTTTCCCATGGTCCAATTTGTTATTTTTAAGTATTTTTTATTGATCGAGGCTCTGTGATTTATAATCCTGTTAATAATGATCTTCCAAGTACATAATTCCAATATCAACTCTAACAAGTGTACCCACCTCCCTCCCCAAGAACCTCCAACACCCATCCCTTTAAAAACATTATTAGTGAATCACTGTGAGGTACAGTTACTGACTTATAATCTTTTGTGCTTGCTTTTCAGTCATACAATGGTCCAGCACCCATCCTCCACCAGTGCCCATTTTCCACCACCAATGGTCCCAGTATCCCTCCCATCACCCCCACCCCAACCCCTCCACCCTACCCCACCTCTGTGGCAGGGCGTTTCCTTTTATTCTCTTTCCTTTTGGATACCCCTCCCTTTTAAACCATCCCCACAAACTCAGTTGTGTGGATCAGTTCTCCGATTCTGTTGTCTTTGGCCCTTTATTACTACCTTGCTATGTATCTTAAAGTCCTACATTCTGTTTCTATTCCTTACCTTGTGACTGACTTCACTCACCATAGAATTTTAATTACATCCATGTCACACAGCAAATTGCATAGTTTTGTTTTTTTATTAGTGCCGCATAGTAGCACTGTAGCACTGTCTTGCAGTTGTTCATCTATTTGCTCGAGCGGGCATCAGTAATGCCTCCATTGTGAGACTTGTTATTATTGTTTTTGGCATATCAAATATGCTACGGGTAGCTTGCCAGGCTCTGTCATGCGGGTGGGATACTCTTGGTAGCTTTCCGGACTCTCCAAGAGAGATGGAGAAATCGAACCCAGGTCAGCCACATGCAAGGCAAACACCCTACCCGCTGTGCTATTCACTCCAAGCTACATAGTATCCCATAGTATATATATATATATATATATATATATATATATATATATATATATATACCACAGTTTCTTAATTCATTCTTCTGTAGCTGGGCATTGAATTATTTCTATATCTTGAAAGTTGTACTAGGTGCTGCAATGAGCATAAGTGTGCACATATCCTTTCAAAATAATGATTTTTACTATGTGTGTTTTGGTAATAGATTTTAAGACATGGTATCACCAGGTCATATGGCAGTTCTATTTCTTTTTTTTTGCCATTTCTATATTGCTTTCCATAGATGCTAAACCAGGTAAAATTTTCACAAACAGTTGATGAGGGTCTCTTTCTTACCACAATCCTGTCAGTTCTGGCTGTTTAAAGATTCTTGGGTTTGTGCCATTCTGACTAGTGTGATATGATATCTCAATGTTGTTTTGATTGCATTTCTCTAATCATGAATGACAATAAGTTATTTTTAATATGCTCATTGGTCATCTTTAGAAGGTGTATCTTCATGTCCTCACCCCATTTTTGAATGAGTTCACTGGATTATTTGTTGTTCAGCTTTGTGAGTGTCTTGTAGATCTTGGGTACCAGCCCTTAATCTGATGCACTGTGTGCATATATTTTCTCCCAGTCAGTAGTGTGTCTTTCCTTTATATATGGAATTTCTTTTGCATTAAAAAGCAGAAGCTTTTTAATTTGATGCAGTCCCATTTGTTCATTTTTGTTTTTGTTGTCTTTGCCTCTGTTCTCATCTCATCGAATACTCCTCTGTGTTTCATAGTCCAATATTTTTAAAGTTAGCATTAAGTAGCACTTTGAAAGTTATTTTCTTAACTACAGTATTTTTTCACTTTAAGTAATTACATTTTAATTGGTTTTGTGATTTTTTTCATGCCCAAAGAATAAATATATTTTGAGGTGTTTTTGCTGCAGAACAAAAATAATAACATATACACAAGAATGATATAATCCAAATAGTGACGTCAAGGCTTAGGTTAGGTAAGATATATTTTTTCCTTTGCTCATTACCCTTATTTAGAATTTCTCTATACTAGTATTCTACTAGACTATGTATCATTCCCTATACATATTCTGCATTTCATACCTCTATACCTTTGCTATGTTTTAGTATTTTTAAATCTTGCTCTAGTCAAGTTTTCTTTGAGGGAAAAACATAGTTTAAAATATGATTTTCCGGGATCAGAGCAATAGTACAGTGGGGAGAGTACTTGTCTTGCATGCGGCTGACCTGGGTTTAATCTCTGGCGTCCCATACCATCCCCCAGCCCACCAGGAGTGATGGGTGCAGAGCCATCACTGAGTGGAGAGCCAGGAATAACCCCTGAACACTGGCAGGTGTGACCCCCAAATCAAAAATACAGTAGAATATGATTTTCTGTCTTATTTCCAAGCTACCCTTACTCGCTGGTACAGGCAGGCTTCACCAAGAAGTCTGGAGTCAGAGGTTTCAAGTCTGGAAGTCACAGAGTGCTGGTATTTCTGCAGCCTTTGCATTGAATAGGCTTAAAATCATCTTTCTTTACATCCCATCTAACACCTATGTGAACAAAAACAGGAGGCTATGCAGAGATCCAGTTTTGATAGTGGCTATTTTTAGGCTTGGATGGTTGCAGGAGGCGGCAGGTACCCTCCAGTTCAAGAAGCTGGAGTGAGGGTTCCTCTTAGTCTCTCTCCTACACTTAAGAACTGACATGGGGCAGGTAATATTTAATCTCTCTCTCTCTCTCTCTCTCTCTCTCTCTCTCTCTCTCTCTCTCTCTCTCTCTCTCTCTCTCTCTCCCTCTCTCTGCCCCTACTACATCAGGTCATATTCCTCTTCCCTTTATTTAGTCTTATGAGGAACTAGGCCCTGTTCTTGTCCACGTGAGAAATTCCCACTTTCCTAGAAAAGATATCTCAAACCTTTACCCTCAAATTGCTGAGTCTGCAGAACGTGCACTCCATGTTCTGGCATGGAGACGCTGGTCCTTGGGCAAGGGAACTTTCTCTGGGTCCTGGATATGTGATTTTTGGAGTTTAGTACATTTTAAAATATGGTATAAAAGAGATCTTTAGATATTAGATATTGGTAGAAAAGCCCTAGAAGCCAAAGTCATTATCAGGGAGAAAAAGACCTACTATTTGCTAAGCATGTAGGACATGCCAGAAATTAAACCCAGTTGTTAACAATTTACAAAGTAAAATAATATTTTCCAAATGTTATAAGCTGGGCATTTTTAAAGCTTTGGTTATTTGCCTACAACTGCATAGCTATCATATTATTAACATGCCCCTGTCCCAGTGTTCAGTATCTTGAGAAAAAAAAATATATCCGTGTGGTTACTTGTGCCACAGTTTCCTTCCTCTGGCGTGCTAGTGTTCTTGTAAAGCTCCCCTATGCTCTCTTCTCTTTGTGCCCCTTTCAGCAGTGCACAGTAATATAGGGCAGCGTCTGAGGGCGCCAGGTTTCCAATGAACAAATCTGTTGTATCTGCTGTAGTCTGTGAATAAAACTTTTCTTTGGCAAAACTGGCATCTCCTTTTCCAGAGTAACCCCAGCCTCTGTACAGAATAAATTCCAGTGGCTTGTTTGGATATTGTCGAAACCAATAGAGATCAACAATAGAGTCCTTAGATGCAGTACTGTAATTACAAAAGAGGTTCACAGTGCTCCCCTCTGTTACAGACACTTTTGTCTTGTCAGTTGAGATCCAGTCTGCTCTCTTAGAACCTGCAACATAAAAAGCACACATCAACAATGTGTCACTCTTGAGGAGGGCAGGTCAGGGCATAGGACCGAAGTCTGTTACCTAGGACTACTGCTAAAAGTGAAGTAAAGATGAACTGGATAGTAACCATTTCTTCTGCAGTCTACATTCATGAGCGTCTATTATTCAGTGAACTCACCAAAGTGGTAAAATCTATTTACTTGGTGAGTGGGAGGGGATTTCTATTGGGGTCTCAACATGACTCACAGGTCGGAAATGGGAGGGGCTTTCATTTAACTTCATAAAGAACACTTTTAAAGGAACAGTAAAAAAAAAACCTTCATTTTCCAGTCCCTTTGAGAAGCACTTGCTCTGTGTTTAAAATAAAGCAAATCTTCGCATATTTCTAGGCTTTCTTTCAAATGCTCACAAACACAGGTCGTATGGAAAGTATAATGTTCAGCAGTTAACCAACAATTTCTGTTGGCTGAGGTTTAACTGTTCCTTTCATTTTTTAAAAAAGAAATTAATGTTAGTCTTATAATTAGTCTTTTTTTTTTGATAAGAGGTTAGTATTTTGAGATAAATTCCTTTTGGTGCCCAAGACAGGAGATAAAGTGATAAGGATACTTTTATTCCAGCTGCATCATCTGGGAAGGCAGTCTCTGGCATCAAGCTCTAAACACTTTTTAAATATGATTTATTGGCACTGGAGTGAGAGGGCATTTGTCTTGCAAACGGCTGACCTGGGTTCAATCCCTGGCATCCCATATGGTCCCCCAAGCACTGCCAGGACTAATTCCTGAGTGCAGAGCCAGAAGTAACCCCTGAGCATCGCTGGGTGTGGCCAAAAAAAAGCAAACAATTTAAAAAATTTATTTATGTGGGGTGTATGATGCCGCCAGCAAATCAACCTGTACCTGTGGGCGAGTGCATCAGCAGCCTGATGGTGCCTTCAGACTTCCAGGTACCCCAAAATTGCTGCTGTGCCTTTGGCCAGACCCCCAACAACTTGGGGCCAAGTTAATCAAGAAATTAAACAGCCCAAAGTTTGGTATGTGGGAGACATACCAACAAACTCGGCTACATAAGCTCAAATCCTCCACTCCTCTCGGAGAGCCTGGCTTGCATGGCACAGCCTGGCAAGCTACCTGTGACGTATTCAATATGTCAAAAACAGTAACAACAATGTGTTCTTCATGTCCCTAGAGTGAGCAGATGCCATTGGGCTACACTAGCACATGACAGGGACGAATGGAGATGTTATTGCAGCCCACTCGAGCAATCAATGATCAACGGGATGACAGTGACAGTGACAATGATTTATTTATGTGGGCACCCTTACCTAGTGAAGCTCCGGGACCGTTCCTGGTGGTGCTGGTGGTACCATATGGTGTACCTAGAATTAAGGGTTACTGAAAACGTTTTGATCCCTGTACTGTCTCACTGTCCCCTACCTCTAAACTCTTTTTGTGCCTGAGTAAGAGTGGAACAGCTCAGGTACTCTATAGAACTTAGGAGTCCTTGTATCTCAGGTTCCCTCTTAAAAATCCCAGCAGGCAAAAATGTCTTACACCAATGTTTTCTCTTGAGGGTGTAGTTATTCTGCATCTCAAAAGATACAGTGACCAAAGTACAAAAACACCTTACAGAATGGGAAAGGATATTTACCCAATACCCATCTAATAAAGGGTTGATATCAAGGATATACAAGGCACTGGTTGAACTCCACAAGAAGAAAACTGCCAACCTGATCAAAAAATGGGGTGATGAAATGAACAGAAATTTCCCCAAAGAAGAAATCTGAATGACTGAAAGGCACATGAGAAAATGCTCAACATCACTAATCATCAGGGAGATGCAGATCAAAACAACAATGAGATATCATCTCACATCACAGAGACTGGCCCACATCCAAAAAAACAAAGGCAACCAGTGTTGGGGTGGATGTGGAGAGAAAGGGACTCTTTTTCACTGCCGATGGGAATGTCGACTTGTTCAGCCCTTTTGGAAAACAATATGGACGATTCTCAAAAAATTAGAAATTGAGCTCCCATTTGACCCAGCAATACAACTCCTGGGAATATACCCTGGAGAGGCAAAAAGGTATAGTACAAATGACATTTGCATTTCTATGTTCATTGCAGCACTGTTTACAATAGCCACAATCTGGAAAAAAACGGAGTGCCCAAAAGCAGATGACTGGTTAAAGAAACTTTGGTACATCTACACAGTGGAATACTATGCAACTGTTAGAAAAGATGAAGTCATGAAATTTGCATGTAAGTGGATCAACATGGAAAGTATCATGTTGAGTGAAATAAGTCAGAAAGAAAGAGACAGACATAGAAAGATTACACTCATATGTGGAATATAAAATAACAGAGAGGTACGAGTTAGCAATGATGCAACTTCTGGCAGAAATTCCTCTGGACTTAGTTACTAAAATACTAAAATACAGAAATCCAAAATCTTGCGGCTGCTATTGTGGCCGCACGACCTCATATCTCTTCATTCTCAGCAATGGAAAACAAATTATCAAATGCTTCCTTTCCAGCAGGTTCGACTCTAGTGGGGGAAACTCCAAACAATAATAGTGAGTTTTTGTTTGAATGTAACAAAGTAAAGAGAAAGTAAAGTGAAATTTATCAGCTACACAGGCGGGGTGGGGGGCTAGGGGGTGAGGGGGTCGGGAGGAGGTTTACTGTGGTTCTTGGTGGTGGAATATGGGCACTGGTGAAGGGATGGGTGTTCAAGCATTGTGTAACTGAGACTTATGCCTGAAAGCTTTGTAACTTTCCACATGGTGATTCAAAAAAAAAAAAAGCATAACTACAGTATTGCAAATCCTGCTACCTCAATAAAGTGGTAAAAAGTGGGAAAAAAAGTGTAGTTATACCCATCAAAGTGAAAAAAAGGAAAAAAAACAGAGGTAGCCATCACAGCTGGTCTGTAATAGTAAGCAGTTCTGTTAAGCCTAGAAAGGGCAATTTTTGTCCTGACCAGTTGTGGGTGGGAGGCTGTGGGGACCTGGGAGTCAGTGTGGCGTTGATGCTGGAAAGGTATTTGTGCAGAATCCACGATATGCAATGTAGTCACTGTGCAGAATCTACAATATGCAATGTAGTCACTGTCATACACACTGACCTCAGGAACAGTTTATGGGCCACCTCTGCTGTGTCTGTATATGTGGGAATGGGTTTCCTTTTTTAGTCACTTGGGGTTCTTGGCCAAAATCACCCATCTTGGGAATTGGCTTCTTCGCTCCTGGAACTATACAGTGTTGGATTTGAACATCTTCCCTCTCGACCGGTGCAAAGAAATATGCATGAGCTCTCCTAAAGTAGGTTGTGGGTATGAGAGATGCCTTTCCATCAAGCTGCCAGATGCATAAACAG
The DNA here is from genome assembly GCF_027595985.1 of Sorex araneus. Lineage (NCBI taxonomy): Eukaryota > Metazoa > Chordata > Mammalia > Eulipotyphla > Soricidae > Sorex > Sorex araneus. The sequence continues at coordinate 75,077,125 of NC_073304.1, forward strand.
TCAGGGCCTTGGGAACTTATTTGAAAAATGCACTTTTGGGGCCAGGGAGTTTGCTCAGCAATCTGGGTGGAGGCTGTGCTTGCATGGGACCTAGAATTGGAATTCCTTTACCATATGGCCCCTCACCACTGCCAGGTATAGCCCCAGAGACCTCTGAGCACTGCCAGGGGGTATCTGGTGGCTCCCTAGCATCACTGAGCCTGAATGTGCCACTGTGCTGGGTTCTTGAATTATTAGGCTTGTTGGCTGACTGTCACTGGGAATGGTCCCCAGAGTCCTTGGATACATTTTAAAATTATGCTTTTATTTATTTTGAGTCTATTTTCTGAGAACTTTTAGTCTATTTCCTAAGGACTTTCATAAAGAAATATATATTCTGGATCCAGGTAAGATAGGTAAGGATCCAGGTGTTAGGTAAGGAGACAGAGGATGAAGAGCTTTACAAACCGTGTCAATAGAGGCCTGGGAAGATAGTACAGTGGTTGAGGTGCCTCCTTACTTGCAGGTTATTGAGATTTGATCCCTGGCACCCCACATGATCCCCAAGCACTTCCAGAAATAAGCCATGGATGCAGCCAGGTGTAGCCCCCAAACCAAACCAAAAATCAAAAAACAATCACCAATAAAGCCTTCTTAGTAATGTATGCAACTGTTCAGACAGAGGCTTCAAAAACCCAACCCAATATAGTGAGAATCAGTGTAAGAACCCCAGAGAAATAGAGTAATGATACTGTTATGCTTCTTTAATATATTCTATCATGACTTCATATCACTTCATAATATTTTCTAGCTTTGAAATTTACTTTGGAACAATTATTTTGTTATTGCCTGGGGGAGTTATCATACTAGGATATACTGGGGTGCTCTATCACTAGGCCATATCTCCAAGCCCCTATTTAAGAGTTTTTTTATTTTTTATAAAAATGTGATTAGTGTGCATGTGCCCCACCCAGGTTTAGTTCTTGGCACCACATGGTCTCCCTGAGCATTTCTGGGTGCAGCCCTGGAGGCCCCAACACCACCGGTGGCCCAGGTAGCCTCAGCACTACAGGGCCTGAGCAGTACCGATCCTCAGACTCTGTAGGGAACAGCTGTTCAGGTTGGCTGAGATGTGCTGATGGGACTGAAGATCTTCAGAGGAGCCTACATATCTGCAATTGCTATTATTATTGTTGGGCCACATAATTATTTGGGATATCAAGAGCTATTCCTGGCTCTGTGCTCAGGGATCATTCCCAGCAGTGCTGGGGGACCATAAGTGGTGCCCTAGTATTTAAGAGTTCTTAAAAAATACCTAAAAAATGAGAGTTCTATCTTTAGACTGAATACTGAAGTTGCTTGAAAATTTTGAATAAGGGGCAGAGAGATAGTACAGTGTTAGGCCACTTGCATCATACATGACCAACCTGCATTTGATCCCTGGCATCACATTTGGTCTCAGGAGTCCCAGTAGGAATAATCTTGTTCACAGAGCCAGGAGTGAGCCCTGAGCACTTCTGGGTGTAGCAAAGAATTAATTAAATATTTTTTTTAAATTGGTTGTCTCCAGTTACACATGTCTAGCTGTAGTTGCCCTTTTTTTGCTGGGGCATTTGGGGGAATTCTCTCCTTTGGAAAAGTTCAGTGGGATTGGGTCAGAACTCATACCTATTTACACAGCCATTAGCTTAGGGAGAGAAGGACTTTTATCCTTTTGAGTTGTTGGATGGGAGTGAGCTTTGCCCCTATTCTGGTTTTGTCATCGACAGACACAGCATACAGCCTATCTGTGGGAAGTCTCATAAGACTGTCTCCCTAATACACATCAGAGAAGCATTTGAAATTGTGAACTATTTAAGGAGACTTAAAGGCAGATAAAATGCGATCATAGATTCTCTTTATCCTACAGGAATTACATGATTAAATATCACTACATGAATTTAATAAATGATAAAGTTTTGTCACAATTTATAACAAGCCACTAGGGAAACATGCATATTGACTGTGTCTACAGCAGAGTCTAAGTCTTTGACAGGTACCGTGAGTGGGAAAATTGAAGAGCAGGTAAAATGTAAGTTGTCAAGGAATGGATGATTTTTATAATAAATAACAAGCATTAGAACTATGATTTTTTAAAATTTCTCAATAGATAAAATTATAAGTGTTGAAAGCTTAAGGAGGCGGGAGATGATAAGATAAAAACCTAGCTTGCGTTCAGCATCCCTCATGCTTCAATGATGGCCACCTCTGGGGTAGTCACTGGTCTTCTAATTATTTTTCCTTTGATCTTCAAAGGAAAAAAATAAATGTACCCTCCTTCCTGTTCTCACTTTACAATATTTGTCTTAGACACACTGGGGATACTTACACAGGATTTCTCCCTTCTGTTTTATAGCCTTGAGTACGGGAAGGCTGGGTTTCCCCCTCCCCCATCCCCGTTTCCTGGTTTCTGGTTCTTAATGTAGAGAAAGAAAAAGAGATCTTTTTCTTCTTTTAAAATGTAATTCTGGTGATTAAACCCAGGGCCTCACAGAGCCATATTCCTGGCTCACTCAGTATAGACAGAAAAAAGGAGGGAGAAAAGAAAGAGAACAGTGGTTGTGCAGGCTGGAAAATGGTGGTTGCTTTGTTCATTTTGTTTTGTTTTGTTTTTGGCTTTTTGGGTCACACCTGCAATGTTCAGGGGTTACTCTTGGCTCTGCACTCAGGAATGAGTCCTGGCGATGCTCAGGGGATCATGTGGGGTAACGGGGATCGAACCCCGGTTGACTGCACCGAGACAAACGCCCACTCCACTGTCCTATCGCTCCGGCGCCTGCATTGTTCATTTTTGCCTTGTTTGTACCATTCCTCTTTTACTGATTGCCTGGCTTATTCTACACTACCTCATTTCCTGGGCATAATATGGAAACTATAACCAATTAAAGTACATTTTCTAAGAAACTCATGAGCCCAAGTTGCCTTTACTATTTGCATTTCTCTACAGAAACAGTGTATTAAAGAAGACTGTTTACAGGATAGTCTATAAAATCAATTATAAGATGAAATGAAATCTTTTGTAACTTTAATATATTGCCAATTTAAGGGAACACTACAGTGACATGAAGAGTTAGAAATTAAAAAAAAAAGGAGCTGCTTTAATGATGTGTCATTTGGTCAATGAGTAGTTTTCATTGTGCTTTGGTTAATTGAATCAATAACTAAATAATGTAGATAATAACCAGATAATAAAAATACCTTATTTGGATTTTAGTATTTTTAAAATGAAGTGTATTTTGTATTCTGGCTGCTGTGGTTTCTTAAATAATGAGCTCCTAGGGTGGTTTGAAAAATAAAAAATTTTAAAGCAGTACTGTTAAGCCCGGAAGTAAAAAAACAATAAATATAGATTTAATGGTTTGTGATTATTTTATTTATATTATTGTTAATGTGTTACTTTACTCACATGTAAAACCATTGCTATCCCAATGTTTCATTATTTTTCTGGTACATAATTGTCATTATACTCTGGATATTAATGCCCATTAATATCAACCCTTGAGATATTTAATATGTATCATGGAATAGTTTTTTTTTAATTTTTTTGGTTGTACCCAGTGGTGCTCAGGGATTTCTGGAGGCATTCCACATGCTACTTTAGGAACCATGTGATGCTGGGGATCAAACCTGGGGTTCTCTCATACAAACCATGTGCTGCACTATCTCTTTGGCCCCAGCATAGTTTACAGACAAACTCGATCTCAATTTTATTATTTATTTCTAGGGAGATTGTGCCTTCATCTGAGTTTGCACTTTCTAATCTATTAACTACAAGAACAAGGAACAAATTTTTGAAAGTTCAGTGGGCAATATTTGCAAATTATAAGGTACATTGTATTTGCTTTCAGTAAACCCTAGTTTCCATTGTAACTTTTTTTTTTTTTTTTACCACAACTGGCAGTGCTCAGGGCTTACTCCTGATCTGTGTTCAGGGATCATTCCTGGCGGGCTTCAGGGAAATATAGGGATGCCAGGCATCAAACTTGGTTCAGTTGAGGGCAAGGCAGACTGCTGTACTATCATTCTAAACCCTCCATTGCAACTCCTTATAAATATGATATATGACTTAAGCTTTCATTGAAAGATCATACCATCATGTAATTAAGCTAACTATGTTAGTGTTGCATAACACAGTTTAATAAAAGGCTTTCTTTTGGAAGTTTGCTTCAAATACTGTTCTGATGGGCTAGAGCGATAGCACAGCAGGTAGGGCGTTTGCCTTGCACCCGGCCAACCCGGGTTCAATTCCTCTGTCCCTCTTGGAGAGCCCGGTAAGCTACCAAGAGTATCCTGCCCGCACAGCAGAGCCTGGCAGGCTACCCGTGGCGTATTCAACAAGTATCACAATGGAAACATTACTGGTGCCTGCTCAAGGAAATTCATGAACAACGGGAGGACAGTGCTACAATGCTACTGTTCTGATACATTGTGTAAGTGCTCTAGAATATTTTGCCACCAAAATATAGGTAATAACTTTAAAATAAAGGAATAAATAAGAATGTTGCAAATAGGGAAGAAATATTTTTGCTTGAATCGAGTAATGATGCCTCCTGGGTCCTACTCCTTCTGCGTATACGCTTTCTAATTTGTTAACCAGAATAAGAAGAATGATTCATCAAAGTTGTTTGGGGAATTCAGTGGGGCTATATTTGCCAAGTATCAAGTACATTTTACTTCCTTGCTTATTGGACCGGCAAGAAAATTTGCAAACAAAGCTCTACCCCAAAGTGTCTGTATTGTAGGTAGAAAGAAAAACAAAAACAAAGTTAATTTTTCATCTATTTATCCATGCTGTTAGAATTCATGTATTTTATTTCTACTTATATCACATAAAGCCTCCCTCTAAAAAATAGTAGCTCTTTGGATTCCCATGAAATTGCACTAAAAAGGGAGTGAATAATTGTGATGTGTTGCAGTCCGAATAATAGATAATATGCACACCACGATAACATGCACCTAAGATCTTGACCAATAGTTGCTATTCCTTTCATTCTAGTTTTGAGGGCATGCCTCAAATCCATGAAAAATTTAGCAAGATCACTAACTGTTGCAGAAGGTTCAGCTATAACCTTTGGGTACAGGCTGTAGAGGGCTAAAGAACACTGTGTCTCCACCGCACAGAGGTAGGTAGCTGAGTCTTCAGGCTTGGTAACTATTATGCTCAGGGTGCTGAGACGTTCCTTCTTGTGCAGCATGCCTACTAGTCTTCCTGAATCCCTCTTATTCCCACTCTCAAATAATTTCAACAGCAAAGTGGGACCATTCTCTTGCTGCTTATACCAATGCAGGCTTTGAAAAGCAGTCACTTCGTAATTGCAGCTGAGACTTGCATTTTCTCCCTCATGAACAACCAGAATTGGGAGATTTTGGGTCACCTTGTCTTCACTGCTCACCCCTGTTTAGAGGAAACCAACAAATAATAGTTAGACAGAGAGAGTGTTGTCAAGTCTCAGAGATCATAATCATTCTCTCTCTGAATCCCTCACATTCCCAGGAAGGTCAGACTGAATTCCACATCCCCCTCTGTTTTCTGAAAACTAATCCTCAGATTTTCAGTTTATCCTGGACCCTTGTTTGGAAATGCTACTTACAGCTCAATCGAAGCCAAACAATCATTAATGAAGCTGATGACCACCTCTCCATCCTTCAATACCAGTGTTTCCTGGACAAAATGTGATCCACTGCTCTAGAGCGTTTCTTCTTTTATTGAAGCAACACCACCTTCTTCTGGGCCCCTTTTTACTTTGGAAGCAGAAGATGCTGAGAATTCACACACACACACACACACACACACACACACACACACACACACACACACACACACACACACCCCAATTTAACTCTTCAGCCAGACTCCAAATAGCATCATTCGGCCGTAGTTCAAATTCAAATCCCACCCACATAATCACCCACAAGAGTCATTTAAAACAGCACTGCCATCTTGTGAGTTAGGGCAGAATTGCTAAAATCTCCCATCCACATACTTTGCCAATGTTGATAGCCATCCAAAATAGTCTCACTGTTGGAGAACAGACCACCCAAAGCTACACAGAGCTTTATTCATTAGTGAAGGCATAGAGAAGCAATACGTGAGGAGGGGTTAAATCCATGTTGAAATCCATGTTGTGAGGCAAAAGAAGGATATATATATATGTATATATATCATATATCTCATATCTCATATATATAGGGCTGGAGCGATAGCACAATGGGTAGGGCGCTTGCCTTGCACAAAGCCAACCCGGATTTAACTCCTCCACCCCTCTTGGAGAGCCTGGCAAGCTACTGAGAATATCTTGCCTGCACAGCAGAGCCTGGCAAGCTACCCGTGGCATGTTCAATATGCCAAAAACAGTAACAAGTCTCACAATGGAGACATTACTGGTGCCCGCTCAAGCAAATCGATGAGCAATGGTATGACAATGACAGTGACAGTGACAGATCTCATATATATATATGAGATATGCCAAAAACAGTAACAACAAGTCTCACAATGGAGACATTACTGGTGCCCGCTCGAGCAAATCGATGAGCAACAGGGTGACAGTGACAGTGATACAGTGATACAGTATCTTTATATAGAGAGAGTAAAAACAGTATTTCTGATAAAAAGTGGGGTCTCTTATAATTCACAAGGTATACCTGGGTGAAATCCAGATACTAGAATGCTTTTTTTCCTTTTCTGTCATCACTTAGCACAATATAACACTAAGAAATCTACTTTCTCATTACTAAGTAAATCTATTGTTCTCCACCCGAGGATGCATTAATTATTCTATCACCCAATATGCAGACTTCTATTTTCTTTAAATTCCTACTCTAAATTTGTTTTTTCAGACTGTGACAACTCAACACTTGGGAATACATTTTGTACTTTTATAGTATTTGTTACTAAGTTATATCTGTGTACCTGTTTATATATTTTGGGGTAAATATTCCTATATAAAATTGTGGCATATGCAGTTTAATGTTTTTGAATTTTCATAAAGAAAGTTGTCATAGATTATCTTTAGATATGAAGTACATATGGTAACATTTCAAAAGTGAGCAGTAAAGGGTTATTATTATTTTGTTAAGTTTATGTAACATGGTTATAATAGTGTTAATATTTTTGGTTTTGAGGTATAAATTTACTATACCTTCATCACCACCAAAACATACACAACTCACCACGATCCCTATATCATCTCCAGTTCATCTATTCATTCCCCACCCCCTATCTTGCCCACCACTTCTTAGTAGTCTGAGTTTTGCATTATAATGACAAGTGTCTATTCCCTTGTTTTGTCTCCCTATATACACTCATGAGTGAGATCGTCTGGTATTTGTCCTTCTTTTTATGGTTTGTTTCACTTCACCTGATACTCTCCAGTACCATTCAAGTTGTAGTTAACTATAATAAATCATCTTTTCTAATTGTGCAGTATTTTAATGTATGTATATATGTACAACTTTTTCTTTCTTTCTTTCTTTCTTTCTTTCTTTCTTTCTTTCTTTCTTTCTTTCTTTCTTTCTTTCTTTCTTTCTTTCTTTCTTTCTTTCTTTCTTTCTTTCTTTCTCTTTTTCTTTCTTTCTTTCTCTTTCTTTCTCTCTCTTTCTTTCTCTCTTCCTTCCTTCCTTCCTTCCTTCCTTCCTTCCTTCCTTCCTTCCTTCCTTCCTTCCTTCCTTCCTTCCTTCCTTCCTTCCTTCCTTCCTTCCTTTCTTTCTTTCTTTCTTTCTTTCTTTCTTTCTTTCTTTCTTTCTTTCTTTCTTTCCTTCTTTTGCTTTTTGGGTCACACCCAGCGATGCTCAGAAATTACTCCTGGCCCTACACTCAGGAATTACTCCTGATGATGCTTGGGGGACCATATGGGATGCCGGGGATTGAACTCGGGTTATCAGAGTACACGGCAAATGTACCTGCTGTACTATCACTCTGGCCCAGTATCACAAGCTTTTCATCCATTCACCTGTCACCAGATATTTGAGTTGTTTCCATATTCTGACTATTGTATTTAGCACCGCGATGAACTTAAATGTACAAGTATATATTTTTTGTCCTTGGGATAGATTCCAAGAAACAGAATCAAAGTCAAATATTGGACCATAAAGGCAGATTTGCACAGAAGTCAAAGATCAATATTATCAAAATGTTTATTTTGACAAATAATAGGTCTACAATTTTTAGTGTGGTCATGTAACTCTGATTAAGTTAAATACATGATTTTATCTCAGAGAGATAGTTTGAATTACTTATAAAGAAACAAATGATGTGTGGGGTTTTCTTTAAAATGATTCCATTGTATTTGAAAGGGTATAAAATTGTACTCCCAAAACATATAATTTTATAGTATCTAAAAACCATGTCAAAATGCTACTTTACTGAGTATACAAATCATAATTATTTTTATCTTGTCGTTTGTCAGTGGACATTTAAGTTGAGTACATGTTTTGACTATTGTGGGGTAATGCTGATATTAACATAGGAGTGCTATCCCTTCACACTAGTGTTTGTATATCTTTTGGATAATTGTCTAGCAGTGGTATTGGGTCACACGGCATTTCCATTTTTACAATTTTAAAACAATATCCATTCAATTTTTCACCATGACTGCACCAATTTAAATTCCTAAATAAATGAGTGTTTGTTTCATTTGAACCACACCCTCACCAGCACTTTCGTTTCTAGCATGTTTGATCCAGGCCATTTTCATGGGAGTGAGCATTGCTGTGGTTTTTGGCTTGCTTTCTTTTGATAACAAGAGAAGTTGTACATTTTTCCGTATACCTACTGGCTCTGTGTATGTCATCTTTTGATAAGTGTCTGTTCAGGTCTTCTGTAATAGGCAAGCATTAATGCATTTATGTGGGCATAACAGATATTTGTATTTCAGGATACACACGTTTAGGCTAAAACCCCACCCAAGGAGGTGTCCAAATTGGAGTGGGGTGGAGAGGAAAAAAGATGAATGAGATAAAATAGGATGAAATAATGTAGAGACTAATGATCAGGTAAAGAAGTTACAGGATAGGGGTTGAAGCAATAGCACAGCAGGTAGGGCGTTTGCTTTACACTCGGCTGACTGGAGTTCGGTTTCCAGCATCTCATATGCTGGATCCCATACGAATTGATTCCCCAAGCACTGCCAGGAGTAATTTCTGAGTGCATGAGCCAGGAGTAACCCCTGTACATCACCGGGTGTGACCCAAAAAGAGAAAAATTAAAAAAGAAGTTGCAGGATAAAAATGGTCAGGCGGAGGAGTTGCAAATGGTAAACGTAGGGGAAATTCTCTGTCTTTTCAAACATGATATGCTCATTATTCTTCATTTTGTGGAATTTCAGCTCTTTGACCCAGGCCAAAGTTCAAATCCACTTTAAAGAGAAATGTAAAGCAGCATTTCATATGCTGCCTATCCCTGAACATATTTTGATATGGCTCCACAGATGACAGCTTTTCATATTTGCCCTTGTGTTTGACGTTTTTCTCTGAAACCATCACTGATCAACTCTTTGAAAGCACTGGTGACCAATTATTGGCTCTATAAATTTTTTTTACCCTTGTTACCAGGAAATCCTGATACAAATTATTGGCTCTATGATTTTTTTTTATCCCTGTTACCAGAAAATCCTATATGCCTGGAAGGCTCATTTTTGAAATTCATGTCATGTTAGGATTTCCGTGGAAGCCTTTATGCCACATTTTTGAAAACAAATCAACTTTCCCTTTAGCAGAGCAAGGAAAGACTTTAGCACCAACTTCTTCTTTTTCTTTTTTTTTTTTTTTGCTTTTGCTTTATGGGTCACACCTGGCAATGCACATGGGTTACTCCTTGCTCTGCACTCAGGAATCACCCCTTGCGGTGCTCAGAGGACATATGGGATGCTGGGAATCAAACCCGGGTTGGACGCATGCAAGGCTAACGCCCTACCCATTGTACTATTGCTCCAGCCCCCCAACTTCCTTTTAAGGATATTTATTTTCAGCAATTCCTTGTCATTTCTTATTTAAAGACTCTAGCCGTAGTGATCCTTTCAAAGTGTTAAGACGTCATTACCTAAGTGTTTCTAACTACATTATCTAAAAGTATCTAGCCCATGTCTAAGCCACTATCTAGGTGTTTCCACTTTGTTGAACCACGGAACCCAGGGCCTCACACATACAAGGCAAGTGCTCTACTACTAAACTATATCCCCTATCCCTAAGGTGATCTTCTTATAACATCAATTCATCCAACTATTTGTCCTTAGTTTGTTTATTTAGGGACAGTTTTGTTTTGTTTTGTTCCAAGACCACACGTGGCTATGTGGTCAGCCATGGTTACTCCTGTCTCTGTGCACAGGGATCACTCTTGGCAGGGCTTAAGGGAACTTAAAGAACTGAGGATGGAACCCAGGTCAGCCTTGGGCAAAGCAAGTGCCTTAGACACTGTTCCATCACTTGGGTCCCTTATTCGCCTTTTTTAAAATTGAACCACCGTGAGAACAGTTACAAACCTTTGAGGTTTAAGTCTCAGTCATACAATGATCAAACACCCATCCCTTCAGCAGTGCACATGTTCCACCACCAAGAACTCCAGGATACCCCCCTTGCCTGTGTGGCAGATGATTTTCACTTTACTCTCTCTTTACTTCAATTACATTCAATTTTTTGACAGAAGACCCACTATTATTGTTTGGAATTCTCTCCCAACATCTGCCAAAAAGGCATCATTAGATAATTTGTTTTCTATTGCTGATAATGAAGAGTGTCTGATGTCGCACAATCACAGATTTTGGATTTCTGGTATTTTAGTAATTAAGTCCAGCGGGATTTCTTCGAGAAGCCACTGGGTTTTGAGATTGGTTTGTGTGCCTCTGGAGTCATGGCTGTTCAGGAGCGGAGGAGCCGTTTGTGGGCGGCCGCTTGGGGTCTCATCTGGGCAGGGAGCAGGGCCGGTTCCCTCCCCCCCCATTCTGACAGTCCCCATGCACCCTGTCACTGAAAGCTAGTAGCTCTCTGTTCAATAGGCTCTGAAAGATGGTGGTTGCCATGCCGCCATCGAGGGGAAAAGGTGGAGTGACAAACACCTTTCCCCCCCCGGGCAGCACGGGCCGTAGCTTAGTTCACAGTCCAGAAGCATTTCTGCCAGAAGCCACTGGGTTCTGATATTGGTTTGTGTGCCTCTGGGATCATGGCCATTCAGGAGGGGAGGAGCCGTTCATGGCGGCTGCTTGGGGTCTCGTCTGGGCAAAGAGTAGGGCCGGTTCCCCCACCTGACGAATTTTGTTTTGAGAATAAGTATTTCTAGATTTAGCACTGTGATTTGTGTGTGTGTGTGTGTGTGTGTGTGTGTGTTTTCATCTCTGGAGGCTTATTTAGCCACAAAGACAAACTGTAAAATGCTCATAAGCAGAATCCCCAGTGGTTTATGTGAGTATCTTTATTTGATTGAAAACCACAAGAAGCCAAAAGGATTTGTTTCCTTCAGATCATGCAAGTCTGACATTATACCTAATAACATCAATATCACTAAGTTAGGAGACACTTAGGGTCAGTACCTGAGCAATATGATTACTACAGCAGAAATTATTTTCCTTCTAAGATGAGCTCAGTTGCATCTTGATCAGTGTGAACTTCATGATAAATTTCTCATTTCTTTATATTTCACAATCCTTTTATTGTTCAGTTGTGTTTTTTTTAAATATAATCTTTTTTAATAGGTACCAACCCCCCAGTGATGGTTGGTCAGGTTGTGCAGACCTGATAGCTCAGTGCTCAGGTTCCAGGATCAGAGCCACAGGTGTTCAAGGCCATTAGAGTTACATCAGAGGTAGCTGGGGGCTACGTGGTGTCAAGGATCACAGTCAGGATCTTACCCAGGCTAGGCACGTGCTCTATCACTTGAACTATGTCTTGGACTCTTTTATATATTAATGATGCCACATCTTGTTGTATTTAAGGGTTGCAAATATAGTCTTCCAGTCTATGGGTTGTCTTTTTACTTTAATTTGTGGAACATTTGTGATCTTTAACATATTCATTTTTATTATTCAGCTGATTTAAAATGCAGAATTTATTTTTACTATTCAGATGATCTTCTCTCTCCCCTCTTTGTTTTTCCCTCCCTCACCCTCTTTATCATAGATAACCTTAATTCTATTACCAACAGCTATTGTTTTGTCTTTTAATCTCATTTTGGCTATCCTTCAATTTTGTGTCCTTATACTTCACATTCAGGTGAAATGATTCTATACTTGTCTTTTGACTTCTGACTTAGTTTGCCTTGCATTCTTTTCTCCAATTTTTTCCATGTTGGTGCAAATGGCAAAATTTAACTTTCATATGTAGCTATAAATATGAGCATAGTCAATAAACGTATATAACAAATATTCTATTGATGTTTTATAAATATAAATGTAAATGTACCACATATTTATCCAAAAGCCTATCAATAGTCACTTCAACTGGTTCCCTAGTAATGCTGAAATAAACATTGGGATGGATATAACTTTTTGTGCTAATGTTTTTAAATTCTTTGGATAGATAAATATCTACCAGGGATCAGCCCTGTGTGAATGGGTCTGAAGCAGGGGTGCTGAAAAGACTAAGAAAATAAGAGAAACTTAGAAAAACACATGGGGTCAGAGGACTCACAGCCTCGTGGACTGAGCCCCGATTCTCCATAACATTCTTTACTTACTGCCTTCCATCAACAATCATAGGAAGAGCAAGACTAATCATTGACAAACATCTGCTTATCTTTGTAACCTAACCAGGCTAAGCTAACACAAGTCACAAGTCAACAGGAACTATGTGACCAACTGGGCAAAGGGGCTACGTGACTAGGGGAGGAGGGCATAGGAGATACGTGACTGAGGGTCTCTGAAGTGAATTTATCTCCAAGGAATCTTCTCTGGGAAAGGTAAGAGTGTTTACAGAACCTCCAACACATCAACAACATTATAACCTACACCTATATGTACTATTCTGTAATTAACATCTATAATACTGTTATGAATCCCACCAACTGTCTAGTTTCCAACTAACACCTTACAATTGACCCATTCATATAATCCACTCCTGCCTCGCACCCCTTGTCCTCTGGCAACCACCATTTTATTTCTAGAACCTAGGAAGGTTTTTTTTTGTTCATTTCTTTTATTTATTTTTTATATATTATAAAATTATATGGCATTTATCTTTAATGTAATTTACTTAGCATACTACCATCTAGGTAATATAATTTTATGAATTTCTAATTTACTCACAATAGTTTATAATCCCACCAGGTATTGTACTTTTAAAAATTGGGACTGGAGTGATAGTACAGCAGGTAGGGCATCAGCTTTGCTCGCGTCTGACCGGGGTTCGATTCCCAGCATCCCATATAGTCCCCTGAGCACCACCAGGAGTAATTCCTGAGTGCATGAGCCAGGAGTAACCCCTGTGCATCACCGGGTGTTACCCAAAAAACAATATATATATATATATATATATATATATATATATATATCAATGAATCATGCAGCGTCTGGGAGAGGGGTGGAATTATAGTGCAGCAGGCAGGGCATTTGCCTTGTACACAGCCCACCCAGATTTGATCCGTACATTACATATGGTCGCTTCTCCAAGTGAGCCAGGAGTGATTCCTAAGCACAGAGCCAGGAGTAATCCCTGAGCCCAGATGGGTGGGGCCTTAAAACCAAACCCATACACACATAGAAAACCAAACAAATGAAAACCGCTAATTTGAAGAGACAAATCTGTATCACATACAATAAAAAGGAACCGAGAGGGCAATGTTTCGACAAGCACAATCCTTGGCAAATAAAGCCGGGAATGCAGTCATATTTGCTGTAATAGAAGGACAGGGAACACAAGTTATGCTCAAGTTTGCATCGCTTGCCAAAAGGGGCAGGAGAAGGGAGGTGGCACAGTGGCTGGGCTCAGTAACGAGTTTGAGTGCGGGCTGCAGGTGCTGGGGCCGCACTGTGCTTTCCCGCACAGAAGTAGGTGCCTGCGTCTTCAGGAGCAGAGGCAGAGATGCTCAGCGAGCTGTCCATTCTTCGTTCACCAACCTTTGCCGTCATTCTACCTTTCGGAATGGAGTCACCGCCCTTATATAAGGTTACTAAGAGAACAAGACCCTTCCCAGCATGTTGTTTGTACCATACAAACATGTTGAACACAGTGGAGGAATTGCAGTTCATGGAGACGCTCTCTCCTTCCTTGAGGAGCACAGACTGAGGACTCTGGTTCAGCTGCTGGCCACTCACCCCTGTTTGGGGAGATAGAAAAAGCAATTCAAGAGTGATAGCACAGCGGGTAGGACGTTTGCCTTGCACGCAGCTGACCTGGGTTCGATTCCCAGCATCCCATATTGTCCCCTGAGCACCGCCATGAGTAATTCCTGAGTGCAGAGCCAGGAGTAACCCAAAAAGAAAAAATAAATAAATAAATAAGCAACTCAAGTTGAATTTAAGATCTCCTTTCTCAGAAACAGATGGACACTTCATGACTGTGCTTCCCAGCCAGCCTCTGTGATGTTCTTTCCCCTTTCCTCCTTCCCTCTCCAGCTTTTCTCCTTCTCTTTCCCTCTGAATAAAACCTTGCCTCCCGTGCCTACAGAATTTCCACCTTTAGCATTCTGTATGAAAGAATAAAAAAATCCCAAGACTCACATGTTAACTGCATCCATAGGATTATTAATAAACCATCAAAGAGCATCCCCATCACAAGTTCCTCAACAAAAAATAATTTCTTAAGTGGATGTTTGCTTCAAGAAATTCCTCTGGGTTTCGAGTAACACTATAAATACCACCACGGAGTTGAACATCTGTTCTGTGTATCAGCCAATCTGATTTTTAACTGGAGGTTTCTCTCAGGGTTTTGAGCTAAACTTCAAAGTTTAACTGTGAATGACGACATTGCCCCCTTATGGCTAGTCACTATATTGTTGTCCTTTCATACCACGATTTTAAAAAAAAGGAACAGGGGCTGGAGAGATAGCACAGCGGGTAGGGCATTTGCCTTGCATGCGGCAGACCCGGGGTTCGATTCCCAGCATCCTATATGGTCCACTGAGCACCGCCAGGAGTAATTCCTGAGTGCAAAGCCAGAAGTAACCCCTGTGCATTGCCAGGTGTGACCCAAAAAGCAAAAAAAAAAAAAAAAATGGAAGTTTCCTATTTCTTTCATCCAACAAGTATTTATTTGAGACCCACTGTCTGCTAGGAAAGTGCAAAAGATTTAAATAAACTAGGCAGGAACTATGTCTCTGGTTCCTTACAAAGTGTCTGTGGAAAATGAATGAGGTAGGTTTATAACTAAGCCTGATTAAACTGATCACAGTTTCCCCCCATTCCTCCCTAATTTCTAACTTAGAAGCCCAAGGATATACACAAAACAGGTGAGAGAAGCAGCATGTGAGAAACTGGGGAATTGAGGGTAAACAGAAATTTTGGGGAGCATGATTGGTTGAACATAATATAGGTTTCAAGTGTACAGTATTATAATTCAACATATGTATATATTATGCTATGATTTCCCATAAAAGTCTAGTTCCTAACTACCAACTAACAAGTGACCCCCTCCTCTCAATCCATTCATAACACCCTCTCCCTTTGGTAACTGGTTTATCCAATTGAAGAAAGTTGCATCTTATGAGACCTTAGAGGAAGATGCCAACAAAATTCAAGTGCTGGGGCTGGAGCGATAGTACAGTGGGTAGGGCATTTGCCTTGCACATGGCCAACCCGGGTTTGATTCACAGCATCCCATACTTCTGGCGGTTCCATGAACACCGCCAGAAGTAATTACTGAGTGCAAAGTCAGGAGTAAACCCTCTGCATCGCCAGGTGTGACCCAAAAAGAAAAAAAAATCAAGTGCTGTGGAAATGTCAAGAACCAGAGCACCTGATACCTCAAAAGATCAAAGGAAGGATAAAGGGAAGCAAAATGACTGAATATATAAAGTACCATTATATAAACTACAGCAGTACTGTCAGATGTCCTCTCTCAATCTGGGAGAGTCGGGTAACCCTTATTTACTTTCCAACTACTTCTGTGATGGGAAAAAATTTTTTTTTCTGAAAATGCTGAATAAAGAGGCACATAAGTCTGAGTTGCCAGGCTTAGCTGAAAGTGAAGTAATCACTTAAAATTAAGGACTGGAGCCTCTTCCTTTGTTCAAATCCCAGGTTAATAAGTGTGAATGAACATTAGAGATCACTAGACATTAAGGGAAAGGAAACCTTTAGTTTGAAAGGTGGGGACATAAGAAAAGGAGAAAAAGGCCCTGAAAGATAAAGTTCAGGAAGATTAGGAAGATTATAGTTTCTTATTCATGAAGTGATATAAACATTTTAGCTGAAAAAATAAAAACCCTAGATAATATTAAAACCTCATTTCAAAAAAATAGAGTTTTTTTAGAGAGGAAGTTATTTGGATTTTGGTTTGGGGTCCTTACCCAATAGTGCTCAGGGGATACTCCAAATTGTGTTTTGGAGTCACGTATAGCCGTGCCCAGAGGACCATGCGGTACTGGGAATTAAGTTGTAATTTTCTGCATGCAAAGTGTGTACTAAGACCTTTAACATTTTGGGAAGAGTAAAATTGCATGCCTTGCATGTATGAGGCCCTAAATTAAATTCCAGGCACAACAGAAGGGGGAAGGAAGGAAGGAAGGAAGGAAGGAAGGAAGGAAGGAAGGAAGGAAGGAAGGAAGGAAGGAAGGAAGGAAGGAAGGAAGGAAGGAAGGGAGGGAGGGAGGGAGGGAGGGAAGGAGGGAGGAAAAGAGGCAGGGAGGGAGGGAGGGAGGGAGGGAGGGAGGGAGGGAGGGAGGGAGGGAGGGAGGAGGGAAGGGAGGAAGGAAGGAAGGGAAGATGGAGGGAGGGAGGGAGTTAAATTATTCCTGCCATTTAGAGTTTCCAATGCCTGACATCCAGTCTGTGCCAAGTAACACCTTGCTATATCAGTCCTGATTTAGGGAAATGAGATTCCAGCTGTACTGGACAGTTTCTACTTTATATTCCAATTGTGCTTCTGAGAATTAGGAGAACAGGAAAATCTATTTGTTTCCCTGAGTGTCTTTTTCTTTTTCTATTTTCATTGCTCATTTTAGGTCTCAGTTTGCTTGAAATTTATTTTTCTGTGTGGATTTGCCTTGCTTCTTTTCAGTACCTATTATGTAGCGGTCATGTTTCTTTTCTTTCTAAACCTTTATTTATCTTCTATTATTTAAATTTTTTATTTTTATTGTAGTTTAGATAACATGACTATAATAGTGTTAATGTTTATGACTTTGATGTACAAAGTTACTGCACCTTCACCAGCACCAAAGTGTGGCTATGTTTCTTAGTAAAAATTCTGTCCCCTACTGTGAAAATACCGACAGCTTACATTTCTTTAATCTTTTCTTTTTAATGCTGCAGCATTATACTATGTTATTGGAGAAAATGCTTTTTAAAATTTATTTTGCTTTGCTTTTTGGGTCACACCTGGCAATGCTCAGGGGTTACTCCTGGCTCATGCACTCAGGAATTACCCCTGGTGGTGCTTGAGGGACCATATGGGATGCTGAGAATCTAACCGGGGTCAGCCACATGCAAGGCAAATGCCCTACCCACTGTGCTTTCGTTCCAGCCCCAGAAAATGCATTTTTAAAGGAAAAAGCAGGCAAAGTAAATGAAAAGTCTTCATTCAGGTAAAACCAAATTTGTATAGTTCTGATCTACTCTGCTAATGAGACACTGGAGGCACAGAGCTGGCCAGCCTGGTCCCTGCTACAGTCTCACGACCAGCGCATATTGTTCCCGTTCTAGCTCATCACGACATCCATTATCCTTGCCTTCAAAGGACCCCTTTTTCTTGAGAATGCTGAATAGAAATTTCTATCACCTAACAGAGACTAGGCTAGGAAGTTGTATCTGGAGGATGACATTATGTTCTTGAATAACCATGTTCTATATTTTGGATCACCAATTTAAACCATTTTTGGTATGTTCAAACAAATCAAGGTATATGACAGAATGGAAGGTAACCACCATGAGCTTAAAACTAGAACATGAGATTTCAAAGTCATTTTATATATTTAGAGTACTTTATCTCCCAGGTCTCCAAGAATATTGAATCAGTTTAACTTAATATTTAAGTTGCAATAATTTATTGAAAATCACTTTTGCTTAAGTTAGCACTTTTGTGACATTAATTTACTAAAAGGTATCTGAATTTTGACAGAAAATCTCTTAATAGTCCTTTTTAAATTGAAGCAGTGTTGGATGTTAAGACTACATTTTAGAGGTACAATTTCACACCTCTTTAGAAAATGTATTACCATACCAAGTCTACCACCTGGTACCAATATCCCTTCACAACGGCTCATAAAACCCCTCCCAGCCTTTCAATTCTCTCCCCCTTCCCTTTTGGTTGTCCAATTTCTGTGTCCAGAGACCAATGGTTTGGCATTTTGTGACTTTGTTCCTTTGCTTTCATTTTAATCTCCCACGTGAGAGTGGTCCTATCCAGAATTTGTCTTTTCCTTCTCACTAATTTTATTAGTCTGACCCCTTCCAATTTCATTTATGTTGTCTCAAAAGACAAGAATTCATCTTTTCTTGTAATGAGCAGTAGTGGTCCATTGTGCATATGTATCACATTTTCTTTTTTCACTCATCTGTTTTTGGACATGGGTTATTTCCATATCTTGGCTCATAAATAGTGCTTCAATGGACAATGGACATAGGTGTGCATATGTCTTAGTATTTTGTAATCTTTAGGTGGATACCTAGTAATAAAATTTCTTTGTCATATAATAGGACTATTTTTAGTATTTTGAAAACTCTCTGTACTGTTCTTTTTCGTATAGCCTGGACCAATTTGCATTTTCACCAGCAATGAATGAGGGTTACATTTCTACCTCTGAGGTTATATCTCATTTTGATTTGCATTTTTCTAAGAATAAGTAAAATGAGAATTTTTTATGTATGTATTGGTCATATGAATATCTTTTTTCAAAATGCCCTTTTCGCTCTTCTCCCCACATTATAAAGAATTTGTTTTGTTGTTGAGTTTGATGAGTTCCTTATGTATCTTGAACATTAGCCCTCAAAACTATTTCTTGATAGGAATTTTTTCCTGACTTTGTCTTTTCATTAGTAAAATGAAGATAATAATATCTGCCATTGTACTGCCTCTTACCATATCAAATATAAATGAATATGTTTCCTTGAATGTTGTGTACAGCGCAATTTATTGCAATGATTGTTATGTAAATTATACCTGTCTTAGAGAACAGATGTTGCATATTATGTATTATATCAAATAATAAGATATTTTTTCTCCCTAAATGATATCCTTCAGAATTAAATTTGAATAAAGACATATTCTATTTTTAAAAATGCTTGTACTACCCACCCACAGGAACTTCCCTGCAGCTCCTAACCATTGCATGAGCAGATGGCGTATACTATGGTTAAGAAGTGTGGGAATCAGCATAACACCGTGAAACACTCTTTCTATCCAATTGTCACAGTAATCACAGGAACTGCACAGAAAATACATAGTTTGAGATGACTATCTTAGAATCTCCCCTAACATTCTTTTTCCCAGTACAAACAATCCAAGGCTATCCAAGAAAAGCCAACCTAGAATATTGCATCAAGATGAAAATGACTTTACCAACAACTCTGTTTTAGAAATGGAAATGGGAACGAAATATGGAATAAAAAAGATTTTAGAAAGTTATTATTGACTAGACTTTGGGTGTTAAAAATGAATATTAAAAGATTATAGAGTAACCCATTGGGGCTGAGAGGCAAATGAAGGCACATGGACAGTGAAGAGCCATCTGCATTGTACATGACCCAAGTCTGCCTTTGTTCAGTCGTACATTCATATCTTTAATCAAGAACAAAACAAGTAACAGAAAAAGAAAAGTCTACAAGATAAGCTTGGTCCACATGGACCTTTCAATATGATTTGTTTCTTTTAGTAGCTACATTGGAGGTGATCCGCCACCCAGGTACAACTGCGGCTGAAGGAAACAAGAACAGTGGAGGCTGAATTATTACTGGTGCTCATCCACCAGGGAGTCTCATAAGCTGCTAGAGGCATCAGAGTGGAGTTTCCACCCATCCCCGAACAATTAGGAGAAACCAATATTTGTAAATCTACTTCTCAGATCTTGCTAAAATAAAAGGCAACCCCTCAGGCTATCTCTAAATCCCACTGTGCAAGGAGGAAAAGCTTCATTCCCTGAATCCTTCTTTGTTTTCATCTCTATCTATATAGTATAACTGTGCAGGCTGTAAGTCTAATAATACAATTAAAAATATTGTTTTAATCTGTGTTCATTGGCGCACTTTGTGTGAGTTCAAGTGTGCAATGCATTCAGTGGTGGAGAACCACCTCCCCAGGCCTCCCCAGAGAAGAACAAAGAGATGTGGGACTCATGGATAGATGGTCAAAATGGCTCATTTAATTCCAGAGTTGAATAGCCTTTATACAAAATCTGAGGGGGGTTGAGGTACAGGATTGCATGTGGGCGTGATTGATCATTTACCCAGGTAAAGCATCTCAATGGAGGTGATTCTCTTGCGGGGATTAATTCAAGGAGATGCTTTGTCTCCCAGGGGCATCTATATTGCTTTGCTCTTTCCCTTGCTGCCAGTACATGTTAAACAATTATGTTTACTTCTTATTAATATTTGCAGTTATTTGGATAAACACAGTAAGAGATATAGATTCCAAAACAGCTCTCTGGGCTCCAAGGGCAAGTAAGGCTTTTACCGTAAATGCCAAACTAAGTTCTCAGTCCAGTTTAGTTTTTCCTAACCCATGAGGCCCTATCTGTTAAAGACTGTGCTTTATGCTTTACAGACTGTCCCATTTCAATGCTGGGGTGGTTTTGTTGCCAAAGCCCAAGGCAAGTAATTATGATGGATGCCCAGGAGTAGATATATTTCAGAGTCAATTAACTCTCAAATATTAGGAGCATAGCATTATTGGTCTTCCTGTATTTAAGCAAAGAACATTGCTCCATAGTAAAATATGAAAAGATTATAGGGGAAAGAGAAAAGCGAGCAATTCACTATAGATACAAAGTTCAGAGTCACCAGAAAGTTTGACTTTATAAGTAACCAAGCCTGATTTGGGAATCTAGTAGCTAACAATGAGAGGTAAAACACAAAGGAAATATTAAAGATAAACTTGGGGAATAGGGGTGCTTGTATGAGCACTATAAGCTTCTCTGGGGTGAGGAAAAGGGACAATTCACTGATGAAGCTAAAACACTTAGGATTAATATACAACACTTCATACAATAGCCAGGATATGTAAATATCTAACTAAAGATGAATAGATTGAAGAGTTGTGATATGTGTACATAGTAGAATACTATACAGCTATAAGAAAAGATAAAATCATGCAATTTGCCACTCTATGGATGAAACTAGCAGGTATTATGTTGAGTGAAGTCAGTCAGAAGGAGAAGGCAGATAAAGAATTGTGTGTCTCATATTTGGGATGTAAAGACATACTAAAGAAGCAACAAATGGCCAAAGCAACAGAGCAGGAGAGTTGCTTCTCAGAACTGAGTTTACAAGGGAGTTGGGCTTGAGGTGGGAGGGAACTTTGGTAAATTGGTAGAGGGAAGTGACACTCTGGTGGTGGAGTAATGTTGGAATGGTCTATGCATGAAACTATTGTTAACAGTGTTAACATGTTAACATGATTTAATAAATCATGGCGACTCAATAAAAATGGGAAAATTTATTGTTTTGTATAATTTTATCTTAAGTGAATTAAGAAAATAAAAACCACATTTAAACATATTTGGGGGGGCACATTCAGAGTACTCTTGATTTGCTCCTGGCTCTGTGCTCAGGAATTGTTTGGAGATCAGGGGATGCTGGGGATTAAACCTGGGCTTCCCACAAGCAAAGCATGCTCTCAGCCTGATAATCTATCTTTCTGATTCCTGTACACCTTTTTATATTTACTTTATGACTCCTTTTACCCATGCTCTTTATAAACATTCAGGCCACAAACTAATGTCATTATCTTTCATTCTAAAGAACTTCTTTTAGTATTTCTCACGAGGCAGATCTTCTAGCAATGGATTTTCTCAACCCGAGTGATATGGGGATGACTTTATTTTACTTTGTGAAGTAAACATTTTCTTTAGCAGTTTCCAGTGTTGTCAAAGGATTCGGAGTAAAGAGATATACAGACACTGAGACTTGGACAGTGTGCTGGCTGAGTGATGGTGTAGCAGGAGGTGTCTGACTTTGATGTCAGCCTGTGGTAAGGACATTAAGCAACATATGAATTTGTTAGGGCTGCTATATGGGGAAAAATTTGAAGTCTGGATGACTTAAAAACCAGAAATTGTTTCGCAGTCTCAGAGGCCAGAAATACAAAATCAGGTTGTCAGCAGGATTACTTCCTTCTGAAGACTATTGGGGTAGGGTCTACCTCAGACCTCTCTCCTGAGTTTCAGGTATATATCACTGCAACTTCTGTATTCATGTTCATATGGTATTCTCTCTGTGTGTGCAGATATGTGCATATCCCGCATATGTGTGTGTGTCTGCCTCTAAATTTATCCCTTGATAAATTCAAGTCATTAGATTAAAGCCTACCATAGTGACCTGATTTTAACCGTATTATCTCTGTGAAGAATTATCTCCATATAAGTCACTTTAAGCATTTGGGTTAGGACTCCGACATAAAAAATTGTGTGTGTATGAATATGTGTAGGCAGAGATGACATCAATTCATAATATGTAAAAAACTAAAGCTTGCCGAGGGGCAAGTGCACTCGCGGGCTCTCCGGGCTGCTCTGTCTCACCACCTGCATCCGGTGCCCTGGAACTGCAGTGTGTGGACTGGACCGGGATGGCCGGTGGTCAAGGAAAGGCAAAGGAAGAACGAGGACCAAGCTAGTTGCTGATTAGTTACCATTTATTCAATCTTCCATCTATCTCATCTCCCGCACTCCCAGCTCAGGCCTCTCTCTGGATCAACTGCCACTTCTTTCTCGCTTCTCCCTCTCCTCCTACTTGTCTCCCCCACCTTGCCCTCTAGGCTACAACCAGCCAGGTAGCAAAATCAACATAAGAAAGCCCTTCCTGAGGGCAGGGCACTCCAAAGCCCTTCCTCACTCTTAAGGTTTTTTTCTTTTCCTTAGTCCAGGAACTTATTAACATCTTAATACTAGTTATTTTTGTATGGACATAGCAAGGGATACATTGAGGCTTGCAAGGCAGCTCTCCTGGCAACATCTTGCCACAGACTCAGACCACAGCACTTAGGCCAGATTAATCATTCCTCACCCTAGCAGGGTCCGAATCTAGTTATCACTGTTTGGATCATGACAACATTTGTCCATGATCAAGCTCTTAACTTATAGTTAAGCATTAGGCACTTTGGCCAGGCCCATCTCGATGCCAGGGTAGCACACAACTCACCGCTTGCCCTGGGTCCTTCTTGTCCCATGTCGGGACTGTGCTTTGGGGGTGCTAGGAAGTAAGGGCAGCTGAGGCTTAGGTCAAGAGAACAGATGCCCTGGAGGAAAATATCATGTAGAGTCAAATGACTCCCAGGTTACAAAAGCATAGCATTTGTTAAGTCTTCCTGTGTCCATACAAAAAGGACTTGCTCTGAATAAACTATGAAAAGGACTCAAGGAGAAGAGAAAAACATTATTTACAAGTCAACAGAACACTAAGAAAGAAGCTACAAATAAACAAAGAGGAATAGGAGCACTGTAACGGGAGTAACCAAATAAACCTAAACTACGTGAGGCTATGTTATCCTACAATAATAGAGTCAATTTTTAAAATAATATATCTTTTTGATTTTTTTAATTTAAGATCTGCATTTCATAGGTGTTGTGCTGACTTGTGGCATCTACTGTTTAAGAGTATGATCTCCTCTTTGTCATACCAAAACCCTAACATGGCTTTATATTTGTGCTAGCTCAGACTGACTCAATGATACTCTTGATTCGGGAAAAAAAGTAGGAACTTAGATCTAATAGCTCAGATTGGAAAGTCTTTCCTAGAGAACTTAGATTTGACAAATTTATTTAAAAATATACCCAAAAACAAATTTAAAAGATTGTATTTGAAGAAAGTATTGCAATATATAATGAGCAGAGCTTTACTCATATTATTAAAGATTTCTTTTAATGAACAAGAAAGACAATCTAATTAAGTTACAAGATATAGGGCAAGTTATGCCCTTGTAATCAGGGAAATGCTAATGGAAATACCAATAAAACAATTAAAGTTAAATAGAATTTTTTTAAAGATTGGTAATAGTCTTAACTAAGATGCAGGAAAATGGGTTTCCTGTACACTGTGTTAGCAATAAAGATTGTTTAGAGTCATTTGGGAGGGAAAATTTCCAATACATATAAAAATAAAATAGGCATATTCTTTGACACAGCAATTTCACTTTTAAGAGCTATAGAAATGCATGAATACAAGTATGTATATTAATGTGTATTAAGTGTATATGTGTTTATTATTCTAATTATGGTAATGAAAATAAATAAAATCAATTATTATTGATGGGAATAAAGTTATAAAATTGTGAAATATACTATAAAGTTCATATTCATAGGATGTGTGTGAATGGCAACATGTGTATGTGTATGGCAACCTTTTAAATTTAAAAAATACAACTTGTAGAAAAATACTTGTAACTCAATACATGGAACAAAATTGGTTAGATATTTAAATAAATATTCATGAAATGAAATGGAAAGTGATTGTCAGAGCATACTCCAAATTACTGAAATGGGTTTTCACAGGAGGTGAAGAGTAAATGGATTGGAGATAGAGAGTTAATTTTGGACATTGAGATTTTGCTTTCATTAAATAGTTTGAGGCTTTTTTGTTTCTCTGTTTATTTGGGGCCCACACGTGTCTGTGCTCAGAAATCACTCCTGGTGGGCTTTGGGACCATCATTGGTGCTGGGGATTGAACCGTAGTCAGTCTCTTAGGAGGCAAGTGTCCATCTGCTGTACTATCACTCAGCCCAAGGCTTTTTTTAAAAAAAAAAAACCAAGATAAAAACAAACCAAAAGAAAACAAGATAATATTGTGAACTTTTGGTGTAATTATGAAAATATTTCAACATGAAATGTGAATACGAAGTTAATCTCCATGAATTTGTCCTTAATTGTCTCTTATTTCCCCAAATTATCCATATCCAATGTGTGAGGGCTACATACAGATAAGCAACAAAGAAAACCTCATTTTTTTTTCCTAAGGAAAGTGGGATAATTTTTGAAATTCCCTTCAATTTTTGAGAGGTTAAGGACTAACATGATACAGCATCTGGAGCAGGTACTCCCCAGCTGCAAAGGCTGTCTGAAACAACTGTGGTGTGTTCTCACTTCTTAATTTTAATTATTTTTAAATTAAAATTTATTTCATTTTGTCTGTTTTTGTACCATACCTGGCAGTGCTCAGGGATCATACCTAGGGGTGCTTGGAGTATCATGTACTTTGCTAGGGCTGAACCTCAGATTTGTGGAGTACAAGGCAAGTGCCTATTTCCTGTCCCCTCCTATACTGCCCAGGGCCCTATTCTCGCCTTTTTAAGTGAGACCTACCTGGTGGACAAGTATGAAGTAATGAAATTTATCTGAAAAGTTCTCATTTCCTTTCCCTTTACTGTAGGATTTAATTGTGATTTTTAGTTTCCTTGTTATTTTTTGCTTTCTTTCCAGGGTACAAATGCTTCTTCCTCATCTGCTTTGTTCTTTTCATTCCCTCCTTGACATTCTCATTGCCTTCTTTTTGTGTCTTTTTCTCCTTCTTCCTTTACTCTTTTTGGTGTTCTACTCATTCATGTGCAGTGACTTCCGTAGATAGAGGTTGTTTCTCCCCTCCTCCATCCTCCCACCCTGCCACAGGAGATACTGCACAGATGTGGCCCCTATCTGTATCAGTGTGCTTGTCTTAGGAAGCAATAGTATATGGCAGAGTCTCTCAAGGTACCGTGGGGCAGAATCAGAGTGCTGGACTTTCTGTCTGTTGCAATCATCAGAGAGGCCTTTTCATTGGTCTCGTTGGATTTTAAGCCATAAATGATAAACTCTGGACCCTGATGTGGAAGCTGTCGATACCAATATATGTACTCATTCCCACTGATGGAGGAGTGTGTACAGGGCAGACTCACAGGTTCTCCTTCAACACTCTGCATTGATTGTGGTTGTGTAGTCTTGGCATTGCCCGTGATACCTGAGGGGTTGACAAACAACAGATTAGTGCTGGATTGCTAGATATAAGTGCAAAGAAGGTCATTCACAAGTACTCTCAGAAAACTCTGCCTCCAAAACAACTTGAGTTTTCTCATTTGTGTCGTACAGCCCAAGAGAAGTAGTGCTGATATTAATGAGCCATCCAGCGCCACAAGACCAAAGATAAATTATTATCTTCCATGTTTGTTTGACTCTAAAACTGCTTCTATCTTCAAAGCTATAAGACTTTAGTAACCTTCTGTTAAGAATGGATATGACCAACCCTCACAGTGATGCTCAGGCTCTCTATGGAGAGGGATTGCTGTAAAGAAACCGATCAAAATTATTTCCAGCAGTTTAGTAAAACAAAGTGGAGAACTGAAAGTGACACTTACTTGATTCTTTTATGCTGCAAAAGTCATTCCTTCTTAGACCCAGAGCACTTACCTAAAGTTAGGAGAATAGTGATTCCTGTCAGCAGTATCATTGCTCAAGTGCAAACTAGGGTTGTGTATTCAGAATTCAGAATCTGTGTCTCATCAAGAGTCTTAGAGGACTAATCCCCAGCAGCAAAACCACAGCTACCAACAAAGCCATACCCTGGGCAACTTGTGATTGGTTGTTGCCTAGACAAGCCTTGGCAAAGACAGAAAGTCTCATCCCATGACCCACAGAGTTAATAAATTTTAAAAGGGGTATAAGAACTTTTCCCTTAAAGTCTGGTTCAAATCTAAGAGTTTAAGCTGAGATTGTTTTCAAGGTTCAAACTTGACTTGATTTAATAGGCTGTTCTGAATGAATAAATTCATCTTCAGGATTTTTGATCCCTTATGTGTATGTTGAATTAGGTTCCACTGAACTGGTGTGAAATGTTCCTTTTAGAAACCCATATTGAGGCTTTGCTGTAATTGGAATTGGAGAAGAAAATTCCTGTGCATATTCTCCAGTCAGAGTAAGTTAAGTCTCAAAAGCAGTAATATACACTTTAACTTCAAATTGGAAATTTCTTTATGGTTAAAAAACATCAACAAGGAGCTAAGATAAAAATGCAATGATACTGTAGAATACTTGGAACATTTACGACAAAAATAACTTAAGAGTTTGGAATCCATCTAAGTGGCCTAACCTTTGGATCTTAATGACCAATGATCTCAAGGGAATTTATGTACACATAAATTCAGTTTAGGTCACATGGGTGATTACAATTGTGTTAACTGTCAATGGTTTTGTTGTGCAGTTACTGCATTTTCATCATCATCACCAAAGTCCCCTCCACCTCTGTCTCTGAATCTCCTCTAATCTGCTTCTTCCTCTCACCTCCGCTCAAACCAACACTACTTGGTAATGTTGCTTCTGCAACCAAAGACTTTGAATGGTATAGAATAACACAAAAATTAATCATACTTCTATGCTATGATAACTAAGCTTATTACTACACTAAAAGAATGCAAATTTAGCCATTTAAAATTAAACTATTAATCGTGTCTCTCTTCTTCTCACGTGGGATTAGCTTTCAGCTCTGCCTTTGGAAGGGAATTATCCATGTCTTGAAACTGCACAGAACTCAACATACATGAGATTATAAAGTACAAGGAAATGAAGGGAATGAAATGGTTTAGGTAGGCAGGTAGACAGAGAAGGGCCCCATGGCAATGGAATTCTCAGGAAGTAATAAAATCAATAGCCCTGAGACTGCAAAAAGCAACACCTTGTAGACATAGGAACTAAAGCCTACAGACAGGGGAACTGGCGCCAATAGACCCAGAGAAGACTGGACCTGTCTCCGAGAAAAGTTCTAGCAGGAACAAAGGCCCAGGAAAGGATTTCAAAGAGACCGTTGACCACACCCTCCTGTCTTGGCAACCACCCTAACAAAGGGCTCTTACCTACATAGAAGCCCCATGTGGGGTAGATTAAAGAAACCCTATAAAAGCCACCTTGAACATAGGAAGGACACACATATGCTGCCTGACACCATGTGTTACTGTGTCCACTTGGCCAAGCACATGGTGCCTGAGCACATGTGTCATCTGCATCTCCCCTCTTGAGATGTGTACTGTGGTTCTGTTTAGTGTGTTACTCTCTCTCCCTCCTTCCCTTTACCAAAAATTTCCAAGTAAAATCTGTTTTTAATTCACTGCTCATCTATTCCTGAAATTCTTTTCTGCGAGAAAGACAAAGACCTGAAAGCCCTGGGTAAAGCCGAGGACGGGCTTTATTTTATCCATACTAGCCTTCCCAGCTGACCTCATGGTGGCAGGAGTGGATGGGGAGAGAGTGGCCATATCTCTCCTCTCCACCTCACATAAGCCAACCAAGACTGCCACCTACCTTAAAACAAACTTGCACAACTCAATGATATCTGTCCTTTGTTTGATAAGGAATTTCAGTTTGGCCCCTTATGTGATTATGTAGATGAACTTGTTCTTCTTGTTTTTTTTTTAAGTATCATGATTTACCATGTTGTTGACAGTTGTTTCAGGTATACAATGTCCCAACTCCAGTCCTATCATCAGTATCCATTTCCCTCCACCAATATCCCCAGGTTCTCTTCCACCTCCCAACTTGTTGTATTTCAAGCATGAACATAGATAAACTTCTGTACTGAGATCTAGGAACCAAGTCATCCACTCTCAGGGTTTGTGTTGCAGGGTTAAAGATGGAGATAACAGATATTATATTACCCTCTAGTGGCAAGACTGAGGAAATACCACAATATTCTACTAAAGCCAAAGCTCTGTTTCTCCCCTTTTCATAAGGACTATGAAGGACTATCCAGGTCCTTATGTTGCCAATGAAGACATGTCTTCCACCAGCAAAGAAGTAGAGTTCATCAGGTGGCTAATGTGAGGTGGGGTGGAGAAATCCAAGATCCTTGAGAGAAGGGAGTTTATGGCAACTTTCCACTGCCCTGGTCTCCTCAGGAAGTGCCTGGAGAAATCTAGGACTGATGAGAATCTTTTATAGCACCTGTGCCTTAGGTCTCCCCACTGCAGAGCCTGGCAAGCTACCCGTGGCATATTTGATAAGCCAAAAACAGTAAGAACAAGTCTCACCATGGAGACGTTACTGGTGCCTCCTCAAGCAAATCGATGAACAATGGGATGACAGTGACAGTGATAGTGCCTTAGATCTTACCAGCCCTTAAAGCAATTATCAAGCATCACCTGAGTCCAATTTGTCTGCTCAGCGTGGGAAATGATTTCTGCTATGGGATTTCTTATGGAGTCTGATGGAACCCAGTCTGGAGTGAGGAATTACTCTTCACAGCAGAGGAAAGTCACTCCTAAATCTTACCCAGGCTCTCTAGATCCTTCACTTTCCCTCACGGAAAAGAATTTTAGGAGATAATAGTTGAAATGTAAGACAACAGATGAAAAGACAGACAAATTTATTTGGGCAATAAAGGGAGGGAAAGAGAGATAGGTACTCAAGAGATAACATGGGTTTCTCCAGAGTGGAAAAGCTTAGAGTGGCTTCGGGGATAAGGTTAAGTGTGGATGTTTTCTATAATTGTCTTTTCCCCAAATACTTTATACAAGTAGGAATTAATGGGACTTTGGGAGAGGGATGAGGGAAGCATTGGATTACTGGCAGTCCATTCTTGAGTTCTATAGTCATCTTTGTCCTGAAAGTCTTGGAGCATCACTCCCAGGTATCCAGCCACCTCTCCGTTCATTCAGGGAACATTGGGTATAGGCCCAGAATTCCACATTTCAATAGTTTTAAGGTTCCTTGATGGTTTTTTTGTCTCAAAGGCCTCCATGCTGGTTTAGGTTTTAGATTATTTTTTTTCCCAGTGCCTCTCCTCATCTCTCTGCATGCAATACCTCTTACCTCTTAATGCCTTTGCCTATGAGGTTTAGGATTCAGTTTATTAATTTTTCATGGGACACCAGCATTCAGGCCATAAGAGTTTTATGGATTTTCTTATAGTGTTCATATAAAGCAACATTTTTGACAAAAGGTGACAAAAGGACAGCCTCAAGAACTCTCTGCCTTCATCCTGTTTGTGGTCAGTGTTTTCCTAAGCCCCTGAGCAGGTGGAAACTTGGTAAGGTTTTTGTTTAACTTCCATGGTAATTTCTACTTATTTAGTGCCCTTGTAGCACAGAAGTACTTCACAAAGTCTTAAATTTTAAGGAAGTGTTATGAAGGCTCATGAAATTTTCTGCCTTTCTAAATTTCACTGAGTAGCGACCACACTCTGTTTTTGACTTATCACCATCATGATAAATAAGGTAACCCATGCTTCCTTCCACTGGGAGACTGTTTGTACTGGTACAAAATATGATAATTATCCAAACGGCTTCTAAAAATGCATTCTAGGATTACAGCCTCTCCTTCGTACACAGTTATTGTGGTTTGAGATTGGGACACTTTCTGAGCCCCACTGGATCCTGTAGAAAAGAGAAGACATAATTGGTCCTCTGAGAAGTCTAGATGGGCCATAAGGATTAGATTAAAGCATGACAGAAGAACTAAGAAAATAATTACATAAAGTTTCATTTCCCCACTGATTTTTTTCTCTTAATACATTCCCACCCAGCTGCAACATATTTGGTCCCATTCATGAACTCTAAGAGGATACAGAGATCCTACAGTTAGGGAAACATCTACTGAAGTCAAGGGTCATGTATGGCCAAAGTAGAGCATGGTGGAAATTCTTCTGACTGAAAGTTCTCTTGTTCGACTCAAGTATAGGAACCAGTTCTTCATTCAGGTTAGAGTTCCTTAGGGACTCTTAGAAGTTTCTGCCCCTGAAAAGGAAGTACAGTTTATAGTACTGAACTACACTGCTCTGTTCTGCTTTGATGTTTTTCCCCTGGGGTAACAGCCATGCAACCAATGACTATAACTGTAAGAGAGAAATATGTTCTTTTTGCTATTAAATTATCAATATAATTGTGACCAATAATTATATTCTGAACTAAGTCCATTGAAATTGATGGAGGCTTGTTTTTCTTTCTATAATAAACTCCATTTCCATAGTGTCCCTAAAGGCAAAATTTCATCTTTTTTACAGTTGAATAGGGTTTCATTATGTGCAAACACCACATCATTTTGCCATTCTTCTGTTTTTGAGCACTTGGATTGTTTCTATATCTTGGCAATTGTAAGTAGCCTACAGAAAATAGTGCGTAGGGCATGTATCTCTTGAATTAGTGCTTTTGTGCTTTTCAATTACAGTCTTGGTAATGGACTTTTTAGACTCTACAGTATACTCATTTTCTATTTATTTTGGGGAGTTGGGGGTCACTCCCAGTCATATTCAGGGCTTACTCCTGGCTCTGTGCTCAGGAATCACTACTGGTGGAGCTCAGAAATGGAATGTGGTGCTGGAAATCAAACCCAGATTAGCAGCATGCAAGGCAATCGCCCTACCTGTTATACTCTGTCTCTCTCTTTCTCACTCCTATTTTATTATTTTTTGATATATCTCCATACCAATTTATCATAGTGGTTGAGCTGATTTCCTTTCTATTACATTCCAATCAAAGTAAATAAGGGTTTCTTTTTTCTCCAGTCTCTTACCAACACTTGTGGGTTTTTTTTTAAATTTTCTGATCTTTTTTGAGGAAGGCCATTCTCATGTATGTGTTCATTTTGATTTTCATTTACCTGATAATATATGAGAATAAACGTTTTTCATGTGCCTGTTGTTCACCTATATGTCTTCTTTGGTGAATGTTTTGTTCTAATCTATTTTTAATGAGGTTGTTTCTTGTTGAGCTTTGTGAGTTCCTCATTATATTTTGATATTAGCTGTTTTGTTAGCTGTATATAGTGTGAGACTATCTTCTTCCATTAGTAGGTCTGTTGATGCTAGATTCAAGCACCAAAGACTCGAATGGTGCATTGTCCTGTTTCAGTGAGGTCCCTTCTAACATACAATTTCTTATATCTTTGATCCTACTCAACATTAATATGCAATAAGGACATTAAAAATAAAAGAAGGGAAAAATGAAAATAAAATGAAGTCATTTTATACGAAAGATGGAAACAGAAAAATGAATTTCCCTGGTCATTCTTAGACAATTATTATTAAATAAATGGTAGAATAAATACTCATATGGTATAATAAACTAACTACTACACTATAGAAACAATTATTTGATCATATGAAATGGAATTATTAGATATTTCACTTTCTTCATCTCATGTAAGTCAGTTCTTATCTCTGCATTTGGGAATAAAGGGGTCTACCCAATGCCATGAAATTGCATACTTGAAGTAAAATATGCAGTTTATGAAGATTATGAAGGGAATATGAAGTACAGGTAACACAGAAGTGAAGGTAAGTCAATGAAAACCTGTCCCTTACCCACGAAGGAACTGCAGTCTGCAGCAGTGAAAGCTTCTGTCTAAAGCTCCCTCTTGTGGTTGAATATTTAAACTTCTTACTAGGACTGGAGCGATAGCACAGCGAGTAGAGCTTTTGCCTTGCATGAGGCCGACCCAAGTTCGACCCCTCTGTCCCTCTCGGAGAGCCTAGCAAGCTACTGGAAGTATCCCGCCCACACAGCAGAACCTGGCAAGCTACCTGTGGGGTATTCGATATGCCAAAAACAGTAACAATAAGCCTCACAATGAGACGTTACTGGTGCCCGCTCAAACAAATCATGAACAAATGGGACAACAGTGCGACAGTGCTACTTAGAACTAGGGGCCATCTTTCAAGTTTTGTGTTTCTGGTATAAAGATGAATAAATCCAACTATTGGCAAAACTCTGTGAAGTTTCCTACTACAGTTCTCTAAAATTAAATATAGAATCATTTTAGTCACTGTGGTATTTTAGAGCTATTTTCTGTCATATATTCTCAATTATTGCATTCTGAGTTTCATTCGTTCTATATTTGAAGGAGTTTCTAAAATCCATGTTTTCTGTCCCTTGTTCAGTTTAGAATTTGGCACAGATTAAACACGGAATAATTTTAGGTAAATGCATAAGCCAATATAAACTGTAGGGGCTGGAGCATGCAAGGCAAATATCTTACCTGCTGTACTTTGGCTCTGGCCCCACAGATTTTATTTTTAAAACATTGTACTAGGGGCTGGAGTGATAGCACAGTGGGTAGGGCATTTGCCTTGCATGTGGCAAACCCGGGTTCGATTCTCAGCATCCATATGGTCCCCCAAACACCGCCAGGGGTAATTTCTGAGTGCAGAGCCAGGAGTAACCCCTGAGCATCGCTGGGTGTGACCCAAAAAGCAAATATATATATATAGTATATATAATATATTGTAAAAATGTGTAGGAAATTGGAGCAGGCAGGCAGATACAAAGGGCCCCCAGTGGCAATGGGTTCTTGGGGAGTAACAAAACCAACTAGTCCTAAGGCTGCTGAAACACACCTTATTTTTTCAGGAATTAAAGTCTGATAAGACCTTTAGCTGGCACCAGCACAGACTCAGAGAAGACTGGCTTCCCCCTCCTTCCCCAAAGAAGCTCCAATTGGAACAAAGGCCAGAAAAGGAATATCAAAGAAGAATTTTAATTACTCCTAACTTTTTCTGTTGGCAACCACCCTAGCAATAAACTATTACCTAGGAAGAAAGCCTCAAGTGGGACATCTTGGGAGAAATGCTGTAAAACTCAACTTGAACGAAGAAAGCACATCAATATGCTGCCTGTGCCTAGTATTGCTGCTCAGGGCATGCGGTACCCAAGCACATTCTCCCCTCTTGAGATGTGTACTTTCATAGCTCCATACTTTAATGCTGGGGCTCTCTCTCCCAACTGTGGAGAAACCTGTATTCTCTCTTGAGTGCATGAGTGCATTTCCCGCACTCACTCCCCTACTGAAATTTTTTTCTATAAGCAAAAGATAATGGACCTGAAAAGCCTGAGTAAGGTCAAGGACTGATTTTCCTTTCCTGCAAGGAGCAAGGCGCACTGCAGACTCTTATCAGCCCTAGATTACCTCTGTTTCCCAGGGGGTAGAAGTGGATAGAGTAAGAGACAGATTCCCTTCTCTAGGCTGTCACCTACCTCCTCCCCACTTGGGTGCCCCATTGACATCAAAATCACTCTCAACCTAATCCCAAATAAAAGTTTTTCCAGAAAATAAATGGAATGAAAATATATAATAATAAAAAATAAATGCAAGATTAAACCTTGGAAAATATTTATTAATCAATGCACAAACTATTATGTTCTATCATACTCCCCAGTACTCTAAAAATGATCACAAAAAGAGGCCTGCAAAGATATCACAGCATGTAGGGAGCTTGCCTTGCCTTGACCCACATTTGATGTCTAGCATCCCATGTGGTCCCCAGAGCACTACCAGGAATGATCCCTGAGCACAGAGACAGTAGTGAACTCTGAGTTCTGCTGGGTGTGGCCTTAAAGTAAAAGAAAACAAAAATAATAAATAAGTTTGAATTCATATTTGTTGAGTAAGATCATGCTAATATTAAAAGCATATCATCATTCAGGTTTTGTATCATGATTATGCTGTCTTTACAAAATCTTTCTTATTTTTTCTATTTCAGTTAATTTGGTACACCAAAAACATTATGCAGCTTATGCCATCATAATAATCAAATCCCAAATCTCCGGGGTATAAAGAAATAGTTAACTCTTTGTACATGGGATAGTTCACTTTTTAAAATGTTGATTCTCCATATCTGCAAAACTCCAGGTGGACCCCCACACCAATATACAATTTGACAGTCAACACAGAGGCTGAAAGTTAGCTAACTAGGTAGTTTATTCCATCACAAAGTGTCAGAGGCATATCTACTTAGATTTCTTTGGTCAAAGCAAGTCAGAGAGATGCAATTCTCTTGAGTTCTGAAAGAAAAGGGAACAGGATATTCATAAGAAATCAGTTATCCCTGAAGAGTCAGCCTTTGGATTTAGAACCAAGAATTCATTTCCTTTCTTTTTCAACTGCAAGACACGAATTAGGCTTCTCTAAAGGATATAATTTAGGATCTTCTTTCAGCGAGTGCTTTGATCAAAGACTGAGTATCTGATTGAGCTCCAGACTTGATGTGAGCACTCATTGTCTGAGGATCTAAGAAGGAACAAGGAGAAACCAAGTAAACTGGCTCTTTCACACATTAAATCAAGAATTGTGATGTAGAGGGTTACTCTTAGAGGGTTACATTACACACGGTTCTACTGCAAAATAAATAAATGGAGAAGCGCAGTGCTATCTGAAGTAAATCTGAGATCCCAGGAGACATTTCTTGCATTACTTTGTTTTGATGAAGCTCCAATTATGCTATATGAGTAATTCTTTTACTTACTGTCTTTTCAAGTTTTCCAGATGAGTCCTCTGAGGTATTCTTCTACCATTATCTTCTTTGACCAGAAGCTAAGGAGTAAGCTTTCCTTGAAGGATAAATGTATCTCTCAGTCTATTCTCAGATAACGTTTGTTCAGAGCCAAATACTTTTTTTTTTTTTTTAAATGGATCTTCTCAACAATGATCCTAGACCCTGGGGCCATTCCCAGTGATACTCAGTTGAGCTGTATGGGCCTAAAACTTCTGGTGCTGAAGCCTGGTAGTGCTGGAGTATTCAGAATCTTGCCTGGCAGTGTTTGGAGAGGCAGGTGATGTCTTGGATCAGACTCACGAACTTACTCTTGCCAGGCATGTGCTCAAGTCCTTTGAGCTGTCTCCCTGGTCCTTGCATAATTATCTTGAATCTCTAGCAATCATAGTTTGCTTTAGTAAAATTTTCTTTTTGCCATAAATCCCTTTCAATATGAATGGCTGTCTGCCCCATGTGATGGGGGAGAAGGCAATTAGGATGGATAAGGGACCTCTAAGTTCCAATGATGGTTGGAGGGATCACTTGGGATGGGAGATGTGTGCTGAAAGTAGACTGAGGACCAAACATGATGGCCTCTCAGTGTCTGTATTGCAAACCATGATGCACACAGTAGAGAGAGAATAAGAAGGAAGGTGCCTGCCACTAAGCAGGGAATGGGGTGGGATGAGGTGCAGGAGGGAAATTGGGGACATTGGTGGTGGAAATGAGCACTAGTGGTTAGATGGGTGTTTGATCATTATTTTTTGTATGACTGAAACTCATTCATGAAATCTTTGTAACTGTATCTCACAGTGATTCAATAAAAAAATGAAAATAAGTAAGTAAATAAATTTGGAATAGCTTACTAAAATTTTAGTTAGTAAGGGTCAATTTATGTACTAAAGGCATAAAAACCAATGTTTCTATTTAAATTTTCGAATAAAACTTCATATGTAGACACATAAATTAATAGAATGCATCACTGTATTTGTAAAAACTGTTAAGTTAGCATGATATCAGAAGAAAAAAATGGAATTTTTAGTACTATTTCATATCTCAAAATGCAATAGTTAAAGATAAGCATAAGAAAACAGTTTTGTAAAATAGGACTTGTTTTTATCTCTTCTAGTCATCAAAGCAAATCTGTACTAAAACTCGAATTAATCTACATAGAAAATTACCTGAAATAACACTTTTAAGACAGTTCCCAAATGGTTTAGTGGGGATATAGATTGGGGGGAGGAGATACTTTCTCAAAAAAGGATCCATCACAGGGCAATGAGATGCAATTGGGAAGAATTTCTAAGATGTATAACTATCCTAGGAAATGTGTGTGGCTAGGCCGAGGAGAATAGGGGGCAGGAGGTATGCCACACACCCAGCACCCTAATTCTATGATTCTATTCTTACAACACTGAAATGGAGGGCAAGAAACTAGAGGGTATAAACTGAGACTGGAGTTCAACAGACTCTCAGGAGAAATACCTGAGAGTGTTCCTCCTTGTCTTGTACAAGGGCTTAATGGTTCCATGGCTAGATACAACAATCTTCACATACTTTTCTCTAAGGAAACTTTTTTGGATCATTTTCAGCGGATTATTCATAACAAGCACTGTAGCACTGTCGTCCCGTTGTTCATCAATTTGCTTGAGCAGGCACCAGTAACGTCTCCATTGTGAGACTTGTTACTGTTTTTGGCATATCGAATATGCCACGAGTAGCTTGCCAAGCTCTGCCGTGCAGGCAGGATACTCTCAGTAGCTTGCTGAGCTCTCTGAGAGGGAGGGAGGAATTGAACCCGGGTCGGTTGCGTGCAAGGCAAACGCCCTACCTGCTGTGCTATCGCTCCAGTCCACATACATGTATGTACATATATATATGTACATATATATATATATTTCCTCATTTTTAGGAGAACCACATATGGTTGTGCTCAGAGCCACTCCTGATTCTGTGCCCAGGGATCATTCCTAGAAGTGCTCAGGAATTAGACTGGAAGTTGCGCTGGGAATTAACCTGGGCTCAGCTGCCACCCAGACAAGATAGCATAGATTTTTAACTCCTGCCTCCGGTCCCTAGAACTTATTTTCTTATGAGAATGGATGATATCCTAAGTCATCTTTTGTTAGAAATTTTTTTTTAATGATTCACACTTTCTTATTGTGTCCATTTAACATCAAAGTCAACATATCATGGCATTAAAGTGAAAGGTCTTGGGGCTGGAGCAATAGCACAGTGGGTAGGGCATTTGCCCCTAAAGCAGCTGACACGGGTTCGATTCCCAGCATCCCATATGGTTCCCTGAGCACCACCAGGAGTAATTCCTGAGTGCAAAGCCAGGAGTAACCCCTGTGCATTGCCAGGTGTGACCCAAAAAGCAAATAAATAAATAAATAAATAAATAAAGTGAAAGGTCTCTCAGACATCTGGGGAACTTCCAAGGATTAGCTTAAGAAACAGTGGTTTGTAGACTTTTCCTCTCAAAGACTAAAGATGATCTTTAAGCTTATTTTATTAAATTTTTATGAAATCATGTCTGACAGATGTAAGGTTTAATGGAGCAGGGAAAAAACTCATACTTGGAAGGAAAAAATTGTTAAGCTAATTTTCTGGAAAGAATGCTGTTGATTACAGTGATGTGATTATCAAAGTTACCATAAATTCACCAATCTAATATTATAGCATATATATTATCTTAGAGTAGTTTAGAAATTAGATGCTAGATGTATCAAAATAAGATTGGCAATAAAATTCTTGAGAATTAAAAAGACTTATTAAGATTTAGATCTTTATTATATTTTAATTCATGTCATTGAATTTTATCATAAATAATAAACAACTC
Source organism: Sorex araneus (assembly GCF_027595985.1). Lineage (NCBI taxonomy): Eukaryota > Metazoa > Chordata > Mammalia > Eulipotyphla > Soricidae > Sorex > Sorex araneus. The sequence goes on from NC_073304.1 coordinate 75,115,472, forward strand.
ATATTTACTAAGTAAAGTTTGCACTCTCTCTCAAATATTTATTAAATTAAATAATTTATAATTGTATTCCAGATATTTTATTTATTCTATTTTAGCTTCTGGATTCTGATTTCTCCGGTGAAACTAAAATATCTTTCGATGATGACATTTTATTTTATTTTATTATTTTTTTAAACTAGTGAATCACCGTGGGGTACAGTGACAGACTTACAAACTTCCGTGCTTACATTTCAGTCATATAATGGTCAAGTATCCATCCCTCCACCAGTGCCCATGTTACACTACCAATGGTCCCAGCATCCCTCCCACCATTCCCACCCCAGACCTCTCCCCCAACCTGGCCTCTGTGAGAGAGCATTCCCTTTTGCTCTCGATGATGACATTTTAAAGTGCTATCCTTAAAGCCCTTTTTATTCCCCTGTAGTTTAAGACTATCCTTTTATTTGATATGACATACATTTTTAATAAAAGTAAAAGATCAATCTTTTGCTTAGGTTTAAATGCCTAGATCTAACGTAGTTTTCGCTTCATAGTTATATGATATACTATTTAATGGCCATTCAGTTTCAAAAACATAGATAAATTAAGTAATATATAATTTTCTTATATTTTTATTCTTAGCCACTGTTTAATAATAATCCATTGATTAGAAGACAAGGGGAAAAATTTAAGAAGAGAATATCTAATTTTCCTGAAATTAACATATTCATTCAATCTAACTGTTCAGAAAAATTGAAAAATAGTATTATTTTGATGCATAATACAATCACAATAACTGAGGGTCTTAGGAAAGAAAGTTGTTTTATATAGTGAGCTGAAATATAGGAACATTTTTTATCAAAGGAGAGAGGAGATAGGAAGGTCTCAAATGGGCTACCACAATGCCTGCCTTCTTTCTGTCTGTGGTTTATAGATTTCCCATGCCTCTAAGCAGGTGTTCATCTTTATGGAGCTCTTAGTTTTTGTCAGTCTTCCACTATCATTTCAGTTACTGTGGGATAGCCAAGAACACAGAAGTACATCGCGGCATCTTCCAGTGTTAAGGAAGAGATGCTAAGACTGATCGATTTTTCTTCCTTTTGAAGGTTTATGTAGTAACGATCCTGCATTACATTTGGCTTAGAATAATCTTGATGAATAAAGTAAACTATCCTTCCACCAGGAAGTTGTTTATAGAAGTATAAAGTATAATAATTAGTCCAGCTGGTTTTATAGTTCCAGTTCATGGTCACTGTTTCTCCTTCCCACTTTGTTATCGTGGTGTGAACTTCAGTCACCTCATGAGCTTTGCTGGAATCTATGGAAAAAGAAGAGTTAGTTCTCCAAAAACTCTCAGACAGGACCATGAAGATAAGATTAACCTGAGTCAGTCAAACTAAGAATTAAAAAACATTTGGTATATCATATCCCCAACTCCCTTCCACCAGCAGTTACAATTGGCATGGGGAGATACTGACTGAAGACAAAATAGGCCGCGAATGCCCACAGCAGGCAGAGATGGAGCATAATGGAAATTCTTTTCCTGACTGAAATTCCTTCAAGACCCACTTAAATTCAGAGACCATCCACTCTCAGCATGCTTGAGTAGAGTCACGGGGCCTGATGCACGTCTCTGCCCTAAAGAGGAAGTACAGTTCCTAAGAGGATGTTACACTGCTCTTGTCACAGACCAAAACACCGGCTCCGCCTCTGTTCTGCCTTGATGTCTTTCCACAAAAATATACATATGGCAAGTGGCTATTATACCTAGAAAAGTACAGAAATAAGTTCACCTCTTCTTTAAAAAAGAAAAAAACGAACTCTACCTAACACCATTGTGATCAGAGATTATATTTAGATGATGGCAAGACTTGCTTTCTGATTCAGAAGAGAGGCAACTTTAATTAATGTTCCATGTGCCTTTTACGAACATTTACATTCTGTAGTTTTAGAGTGCAGTGCTTCATATGTAAATTAGGCAAAGAATATTCACTGTGTTGGTCACATTTTGTCTATGTCTTTACCAAGAGAAGTGTCATGGATTATCCTTAAGGTTATAAACATATTTATAAATATACATATAGTTATTGATATTGAGGGATTTAACAATTGTTTCTGTTTTCATACTTGTGATTATTCAATCTAGGTTTCTATTTCTTCTTATTTAAATTTTGGTAGTTTTAATGTCTATAAAATTTATTGCTTTCTACTAGGTTATCAAAATTTTGGCATGTAGCTATTCAGAGCAGCGTCTAATAATCAATCCTTTCTATTCACTTGGCATTGGTTGTACTTTCTCCTCTTTTAATGTGTAATCTGTTTATTTTTTCTTTTTTAAAAAGCCTAGCTTGAATTTAATCCATTTTATTTACATTTTTGAAATATTAGATCTTTGTTTAATAATCTTTTCTAATTTTTGTTTTCATTTCATTTATTTCTTCTGATTTTTAAAATGTCTTCCTTTTATTAACTTTTAATTTTATCTGTTCTCTAGCTGTTTCTTTAGCTGTCAGGATAGATGATTTATGTGATTTTTTAATTATTTTGAAGGCCTATATTGCTGTTAACCATTAGTTAACCTTCATGTTCTGCTCCTAGTAACTTATTTAACTTAATTACTTAGTAACTACTTAGTTAAACCTCTTAATGCTACTTTCGTTGCATCCCATAGGTTCTCATAACATGTGTTTCTGTATTAATTTTTCATTATTTTTTGGGGGATTGGGTAGAGCAAGTAAAGTTTGTGGGATCCAGGGGTCACTCCCAGCATACATGGTCAACCAGACTGGACAGTTCAATGCTAGGACCTGAGGATGTGGTGGTGTTGCAGAGCTGCAAAGCTGGGGGACCATCAGTGCCACCCAGGCAATGTTGAAGTGGTCTAGTGGTACAGGGGTAAGGAGGAATTCAACTGCAGCCCCTAATCCCCTACTTCTTACTGTAGCACTGTAGCACTATCATCCTATTGTTCATTGATTTGCTTGAGCGGGCACCAGTAACATCTCCATTGTGAGACTTGTTGTTACTGTTTATGGCATATCAAATATGCCACAAGGAGCTTGCCAGGCTCTGCCACGGGGCGATATACTCTCGGTAGCTTGCTGGGGTCTCCGAGAGGGATGGAGGAATCAAACCCGGGTGGGCCGCATGCAAGGCAAACGCCCTACTAGCTGTGCTATCACTCCTACTTCTTACTAGATATTTTAAATTACTGCTTCACTTTTTCAATTTTTGCCTTAATAAAGTATGCCACAGCACAAGAAAAACTAATCATTTGACATAATATATCTACTAATAGGAGATTATTAAATAAAAAATTATAAATTCACATAATTGAAAGATTGCAGCCTTAAATTAAAAAGATAAAATAACTGGTTTATGACTGTAGAAACTGAGTGTTTCTACAAGAAGTTAATTAAAAGATCCCTTAACTTGTTGCTTGAAAATTTAAGTAAAAATTACAATGCTTTTTCTACATACTAATGATAACATGATTTTTTTTTTCTTTTATTTGGGGATCCTGCAGATCCAACCTAGAACTCGCATATGCATGGTGAGTGCTCTACCACTGAACACATCCTGTCCCTGCCGTAATATAGTTTAATGAAAAAGCTTAATGATAGATGAGTGTGGATGGCATGCCATTATTTGTGTGTGTGTGTTCTTTACAAATTCAAATAAGATTTTAATTTATTTGGGGGAATCTTGCAAGAAGTGCTCAGGATTTCTGGAGGGTTCTTTCAAGTTATTGTTGGACAGTCAATTCCCCACTGGACTGGTGACTCACAGTGAAGGCCTGAGGGTGTAGCGCTAGATCCCAGAGCTGCAGCTGAATATATCTCTAGAGCTGCACTGGTTGATGCTCAGGGCCCATGTGGGAACATGATTGAATTGGGAGTCACTTGAATCCTATGCATGTGTTTTCATCTGCACTATCTCTCTGGCTGTGCCATTTTAATTTTAACAATGATTTCACTTGGTTTCTGGGAATATTGGGTATTGGAGGTGGACTATTCCTTTTTACTATGCATTTTTGAGTAATTTTTTATTTTATACTGTGAGTTTATTATCTATTCAAAAATTCAAGAATAATTTGTGTTCAACCCAGAGAGAGAGAGAGAGAGAGAGAGAGAGAGAGAGAGAGAGAAAGAGAGAGAGAGAGAGGGAGAGAGGGAGGGAGGGAGAGCAAAAGGGAATGTCCTGCCACAGAGGTGGGGTGGGGTGAAGGGAACAGGGTGGTGGTGGTGGGAGGGTGGGAGGGATGCTGGGACCATTGGTGGTAGAAAATGGGCACTGGTGGAAGGATGGGTACTCGATCATTGTATGACTGAAACATAAGAATGAAAACTTGTAAGTCTGTAACTTTATCTCACCGGTGATTTACTAGTAAAGAAATTAAAAAATTAAAAAAAATAATTTGTGTTCAAATATTTTCAGTAATTTTAGCTTTTTAATATTCATTTTTATTTATTTTTAATTTTTTATTAGTGAATCACCATGAAGTACAGCTTCAAATTTATGAACCTTCATGTTTGCATCTCAGTCATACAGTGATTGTTTACATCCCTCCACCAGTGCCCATTCTCCTCCACCAATGTTCCCAGTATTCTTCCCATCACCCCCACCCCAACCCCACCACCCCACCCTGCCTCTGCTGCAGGGCATTCCCTTTTGTTCTCTCTCCTTTGGGGTGTTGTAGTTTGCAATAGAGGTATTGAGTGGCCATCATGTTTGGTCAATAGTCTACTTTCGGCACACATCTTTCAATCTGAGTGGGTCCTCCCAACATCCTCTACTTGGTGTTCCCTTCTCCATCTCAGCTGCCTTTTGCCCCAACATGTGAGGCCAGTTTCCATCCTTTTTATTCTTAAACAAGTAGGCTAACATTTTTTCCCCTCTAAACAGCTCTATTGAAAGTTTTATTTCCCTTTCCTCCATAAACATTGGGAAAACTGAGAAAATCGTTACTTGTGTTGATATGTATTCAAACCTATGAGGTATGAAGGGATTGATGGTTATGTTTGGACAAACTTTAAAAATAACTTTAATAGTGTCCCTGAACTCTGGTATATACTGTTGCTTCTTGTGAGCAGACATTCATCAGAGGAGACAGTCGGAACAGAGTTAAATGTTAGAAACCATTTCTCTTCATCAAAAACAGTGTCTGGAATAAAGTGGACAGTGAATGTTGGTTGAATATGATATTGTTACAATATTCAATCGTGTTTTACAGCACCTTGCTGCTATGTGAACTTGTGAATTGTGCCTTTTATAATCCTGGCAAGCTACTGAGAGTATTTCGCCCGCATGGCAGAGCCTGGCAAGATACTCGTGGCGTATTCAATATGCCAAAACCAGTAACAACAAGTCTCACATGGAAATGTTACTGGTGCCCGCTTGAGCAAATCGATGAACAATGGCAGACAGTGCTACAGTGCATAGTATACTCAATGGTGTACATATGCAGATATATCAAAATGAAAACATTTATAGTAAATATCTTTAGATAGCAGAATTTTAAAGAATTTTAAGTTTTAATTTTTATTACATATTCAAGGTATCTAAAAAGAGTAGGTATTGTTTTGTAGTAATCTTAAAGTCTTTTTTAATTAAAGATTACAAAATTGTCATTCAGAAAAGCTTTTGATTTCCTTGGCACATTATGGGAGACATAAGTTCTACTGTGAGAACCTCAAATACTGAGGTGAAGTTATCTTTACAATTTACTCATCTGTTAAAAACCCTTTTGGCTCTCCAGAATACATTTGAATTGACAATAAGTTATAATAGAGCACAGTGAGAAGGACAGGTCATTCTAAAAGTGGAAGTGCTTCTCGTGGCATTTCCCAAAAACATATATTTAAGACCTTGAAGAAAATACTTCAAGTGACCCTCCAGTTAAGTGACATTCATAGCAATGGGTCCATGTTTAATACTGATGCCACAAAAGGAATCAAAGAACTTATTATTTTTTTACTACTCTTATAAGGACAAGTTACAGATACATATCAGAAGAGTGGCCTTATTTTTAATTCTCAGAAATTCGTATATAAGAGTTGTCCACATGTATAGCTTACATAATTTATTCTGGATTTGAAATTTATATGATTCTCTTCTCAATCCAAATTACTTACCACACAATTATATAAATAGTAGTGGCGTAAGTACCTAGAAATAATATCATTACAAGAAAACAATGTTGTATGATATGATATGAGATGAGATGAGATGAGATGAGATGGTCCTACTTTGGCATTATAAGTTGGAGCTACTGAACTTCTCTCAGATGACTCTTTTATTGTGGTGAGCGGGCCACACTTTTTCATGGGTTATCTTAATATGTGTTCACACATCTCAGTATGTGTTCATAGGAGCCTCCTACCAGGACAGTACCTTTGGCCCAGGCTCAGGTTTTAGTTGAGGCTCTGAAGGCTTGGGTGTCACTGTGTCTCTGCTGCACAGAAGTAGGTGCCTGAGTGGCTGGCCTGGGAGGCTGTGATGTGCAGGGTGCTCTGCTGCTTTTTGTCATTTAATGTGGCAGTTATTTCATCCTTAGTCTTCTTTTCTCCTCCTTCTAATAACATCATCAGTGAGAGAGGACCCTCCCCAGGCTTCTGCCTGTACCAGTGTAAGGAATAAAAAGTCTTCAAGGAACTGCAGTGGATGGTAACTCCTTCCCCTTCTTGGATGATCAAGGATGGAGGACTCTGTTCCACTTGTAAGCTTTGCACACCTGATTGAAATAAAGGGAATGAAGAGATTCTTTAAAAACCTCTAATGAGGTGTTCAATCTCAAAAAAGGAAGGGTGATTTCTCTCCCTTCCTGCCTTACTTAAAACACAGGCATCACTATCTAACTCCAGAACAGTCTCCACACATTCATGATTCTGACCTGTGGTTCTCAAAAAATGTCCTCTTCAGGACAGAAATCCAGCCCAGTTCCTGCCCTCGGGGTTCTGTCATCCATCACCCTCTCCTACACTGAACCAAGAACTTACAAGCCAACATCCACAACAGGGTGCCTGAGAGCACTTTCAGGAGGGTCTTCATCCCTTGACTTTCCAGCAAGGCACCAGGTCAGCTTCTGAATGGGCTTCTTCAGTGGGACTCACTTTGAGTAAAGTAAGACCTTTGTACTTGATTCCAGAATACCGAAATGTGTGTGCGTGTGTGCGTGTGTACGTGTGTGTGTGGGGGGGGGGTGGTCGGTGGGTGGGTGGGTGGGTGGGAGGGAGAAGGGCAACCAATCAGATTATCACCCCACTTTCATTACTTTTACCACACTGTATCCATCCAGTTAGAATACTTTTAAAACAGTGCACCCTGGTGGTCAGGCTGAGAAATTTTAATTGTAATGTGGAAATGGGGACTGTTGAGGTCATTAGTACAGAGGTTAAGGTGCTTGCTTTGCATTGTGACCAAGTCCTGTTTGATCTCTGACTCTCCATATGGTTCTCTAAGCACAGCCAAGAGTGACCCCTGAGCACAGAGCCAGGAATATGAGTGTGATCCAAGTATATATATATATATATATATATATATATATATATAGAGAGAGAGAGAGAGAGAGAGAGAGAGAGAGAGAGAGAGAGAGAGAGATAGCTATCGATATAGATATGTGTGTGTTGGATTTTGACTTTTTAAACTTATACCTAAAATTTGTCTTCCTGCTCTAAAAAGGGGCCTGCCAATAAACAGGGTTAGAAGGAGAACTACTGAATTAAGACAAAAAGAAAAATAGGTAGAAAATAGACATATAATTATGCATAAATATATATGCATATTTAGAAACAGAATACTATTGCAAGTAGAAACATTTCATTATGACATTTGCTTGTTCAGTTCCCTTTCAATGCTCATCAATGCCTTCAAGATAATGTACACGCATCTTATAATGGCTTATAACTATTTTCGCAAAGTGCTTTCTGCCAAATGCTTTAATTTTATATTTACTGTTGCCCATTTTGAATTTCATGCTTCAGTCATTCTAAATTAGTTTAATTTCATCTCCTAAACTAAATCTTGACTTTACACCTTTGCACATTCTAGTTTTCATTTTCAATAATACTTTTTCCCTGACTGCATTTTTGACTGCTCTTCCATATATGCTTTAACTTAGAAGTAGCTTATTATGGGAAGGTAACTCCTTCCCTCATAATCAGTTTCCAATGTAGATGCTTCTATTATGTGGTCAAATTTTACCCTTCTCTATGATAACTTTGATTGCATTATTTTTGTAACACACTCTACAATATTGTCTGCTTCCTTAAAGGCGGGCACAATGTCTATTTCTTTCTGGTTGAATCCAAGTCATGTTTAAAGCATCAAATGAATAAATAAGAAATAGAAAACACATCTGGTCATTTCCCAAAGATTAGATTGTTTCTTTGTAAAATTGAGACATTGTTACTCTCTGGTATTGAAATAATGTGTATGTCTTTTATTCATTTGCTGGTATTCATAGCTGACCTCAACTTTTAGTACTAAAATTCACTATTGCCTTATATGTGTTCTTTCTATTTTAAGATCACTTCTGTACCCTACCTTTTATGCATTTCAGCCTGACTTTCATGAGACCTGTCTCAGCTTATGTATCATATACTCTCCCTCTGATTCACTACAAAGGCTCAAGTGTCCTGAGCTCATTGTAGACCTTTATATTACTCTCACTGATTATTTAAATTTAGCTTTTGATTCTCTTAACCCCATGTTCAATGTTTTATATAACCAATTATTTTATAAATTTAACATGATAAGATACTATATGCATTTTCTTATGGCTTTTCCCCTCAGCATATAACATATATGGAGAATATGACAAATACTCATTAAATAACTGATTATTTATTGAATTTATTTTTATTTATTGAATTATTTATTGCTTATTTATTGAATGTTAGTTGCCTTTGTTTTAAATATAAAGTCCTCATAGACTATGTTAATAATCAGACAAGAAACCATAGTACATTCATGGTTAAGTCAACTATTGAAAGCATCGGCAATGCTGCTTCTCCAAATTACAAAATAAGAAAAAAATACAGACTGACAGCTGTGGGAGTCAATGAAATGTGAGTGCTGCATTATAAAAAAAAAACCTGAACAAAAATGATAGTGGTCAATGTCTATATAGCACCTTTGTTTTTGTGTGGTCTTAGAAATATAGAGAAAGCACTAATATGTTTCACCTTATTATAGTTTCCCCTCACACAGAGACATGAAACACGGTAAATACAATGAGAATGAAAAATGTTGATTGCAACAGAACTTTATAACTGGGCTTATGAATAATTTATAAATCACATTAAATACTTCTAAAAATAAGAAAAACTATTTGATTTGTTGACTTAAGGTACTAAAAAAGGTTTGTTAAGAATACAGCATAATAAAAAATAGGAAATTCTTCCATTTGTAACAGCATGGATATACTTAAAGGATTTTATGCTTAGCAAACACTGTGTGATTTCATTCATATGTGCAGCATAAAACCCAAACACATGAATGAACAAAATTTAAAGCTTAAGTTTTTATACTATGGGATCAGGTTAATGGAAACTTGAAGGAAAGAAAAGGAGGTGAGTAAATTAAGTAATAGAGGCCTGTTGTTTGATGGAGACTGGATTTAAATTGCACTGGTGAGCATAATGTAGTAGATTCAGATGTTGATTTAGAATGAACTATTCCTAAAACCTATTTAATATTTAACCCAATATTATTTCAATAATTTTTTAGGGACAAAAAGTGTTTGCATTGACTAGACTTATTATTCATCTGTGTTTGTATTTTTTTGAAATTGAAAACAGGATTAATCAAGGCTGTATTTCTCAACACCCTTTTAGGAAATAGAACATCTCGTTGGCACTGTAGTTTAGCTGGATTCTGTGACTGTATATTTGAATTTGAGAAAAGGCTCTTGATGCCTGTGAGCAAGGAGAATCTAGAATACTCTGTACCAATCGTACAGCAGGTAGGGAACTTGCCTTGCATACAGCTGACCTGGATTCAATCCCCAACATACTATATGATTCCCCCCTGCCCTGCTAAGAGTGAACCCTGAGTGTAGAGCCAGGAGTAATCCCTGAGCACAGCTGGGTATAGGCTCCCAAACAGGCAAACAAAGAACATTAGATGTGTTTAGAACTAAATCCTTTCTTGTTATAAAGTAAGAAAAATATTGTTCCTTCCTCTTTTCATTCTTGCATTCATTAAAAAACGATCCTGGAATTGCTTCTACCTATACAAATACAAGCTATGACGAGAAGTGCAAGATATGCTACCTTTGAGACTTGGGTTCTCTTCTCCTGGATAATTGGGTAGGGGCAGAGAAGGAATCACACCTACTTTGGGTAAGTTTCAGAAAGAGTTAAAATGTTAAGAAGCAGAATAAAACATAAGAGAACTGGTGAGCCTACAAATTGTACCTTGTTGCTATACTATTCCTGCATGAATCCCTAGACAAACTAAGCTCTGCAGAGCTCTATGTATCACTCTATTCTGTTCAGAGATGGTTTCAGCACTTCTTGAAGTCACTGTCCAGATAAAACCACAGATAATGAGATTTTCAGAGTTTTCTCCAGAGGGTTCATTAAAAGCCCCCTAAATTTTTACATCATCTAACTTTAAATATATTCAGCTTTAGAAAATAAGATCAACTCCACATCTACAAATACGAGATATAAAATATACCACTGCTTCTCCATTTGGGAGTTATATACCATCATTGTAGTAATAGCTAACAGCTTCAGCAAGAGTTATAGTGCCTAATTGAAGAGTCTGTAGTATGGCTGCTAGAAGATGGGAATACATCGCATTATAGTAGCATCAGTAGGCCTTCTAATGAAATCTGTGCTGACTCCCATGATTGTATGTGGCAAGATTCCAGAGATCTGAAATCTCTGAATTCAATCGAAAGACTATAACTATTAAAACTGCCTTTCATGCAACATATAGTGTCCTGGGCCAGAGAAATAACTCGAGAGCTGTAGCACATGCTTTACATGAGAGAAGCCCTGGTTTGATCCCGGTAACCCACAATCCCCTGAGCAGTGCTGGGTGTGATCCCTGAGCCCACAGTTGAGAGTAGTTACCAGGTATAGCTCAAAAACCCAACCTTCGAAATGACATCTCCACTCGTATATTCATTGCAGCACTGTTTACAATAGCCAAAACCTGGAAAAAACCCGAGTGCCCAAGAACAGATGACTGGTTAAAGAAACTTTGGTACATCTGCACAATGGAATACTATGCAGCTGTAGAAAAGATGAGGTCATGACCTTTGGATCAACATGGAAATTATCGTGCTAAGTGAAATGAGTCAAAAAGATAGAGACAGACATAGAAAGATTGCACTCATCTGTGGAATAGAAAGTAACAGAATGGGAAACTAGCGCCCCAGAATAGTAGAGATAAGTACCAGGAGGTTTGCTCCATGGCTTGGAAGCTGGCCTCACATGCTGGAGGAAAAAGCAGCTCAGATAGAGAAGGGAAGACCAGGTAAAGTGTGGTTGGAGGACCTGCTTGGAATGGGAGATGCACCCTGAAAGTAGACTGTAGATCAAACATGATGGCCACTCAATACCTTTATTACAAGCCATAACACCCAAAAGGAGAGAGAGAGAGAGAGAGAGAGAGAGAGAGAGAGAGAGAGAACAAAAGGGAATGTTCTGCCACAGAGGTGGGGTGGGGTGGGGGGGTGGGGTAGGGGGTGGGAGGGATACTGGGATCATTGGTGGTGGAGATGGGCACTGGTGGAGGGATGGGTACTCAAGCATTGTATGACTGAAACACAAGCACGAAAGTTTGTAAGTTTGAAGCACTTAAGTCTGTAACTGTACCTCATGGTGATTCACTAATAAAAAATTTTAAAAAACCTCCTCCCTCCAAATATATACAGTGACCTAACTCAAGGGCTTAATTGGAGGACCACATGATATTCTAAGTTTTTGCTTTGTTTTGTTTGGGGGCAACATGATTTTGCTGGGACCATTGGTGGTGGAAAATGGGCACTGGTGGAGGGATGGGTACTTGATCATTGTATGACTGAAACGCAAGCATGAAAATTTGTAAGTCTGTAACTTTATCTCACAGTGATTCACTAATAAATTTTTTTTAAAAAAGTAACATTTTAGGAGCCCCTTCAGCTTCATGGTAAAGAAGAATAAAGAATTTCGATTTTTTGAAATTAGAAAATACTATGAATATTGTACACACGTACACACTCTATACTATATTACACACATAAATGCACGCACACTGGACATAGTATTCTTATACTCTTGTGTTCTCTCAGGACAATAAGGTTTTCTTTTTTATCTTCTGATAGAAGGAATTTTTTCTCTTTGCAGCTTAAAATTCTAGATTTAAAGAACAAAGCACAATTCTAGACCGGAGGAGAAAATTTTTTTCCCACAGAAATTTGGGTTGACTAATTTCTTCCTATGCATCATAGAAGTGAAAAAGATAAAGCCAGTGGCCAGTAAATGTTTTATATGAATGAATCCAAGTCATTGAGCTGGGAATAAATTTCATCTAATTAGGACCATAGTTCACAAATGAAGAACTGTGAGTCACCAATAGGATTTTCAGAGGTCATATAAGTTAACAGAGATAATTCAAGCATAAAATATCAAAAGTTCAAACATAATATTCTTAATGTTAACAAACTCACTTCTGGGCCAGAAATGATTGTACAGCAGGTAGGGTGCTTGCCTTGGATGCAGTTGACCTGGATTTGACCCTCAACGTCAAAGTATCCCAAATAGGTCCCCGAGCACCGCCTGGAGTAATTCCTGAGCACAGAGCCAGGATTAATCTCTGAACATTGCTGGGTATGACTCAATCTCCCCAAACTCCCCTCCTCCACGCATCTCATTTTATTACAACCCATTTATAGGAAAGCAGAATTCTATATGCATCTTCTACCTACTTAGATTAGTTAAGTGTAAAGCTAGAAACCGCTTGTATTTTGGTTAACTGACAACCTATTAAGACCCTTGATGTAATAACCATTTCATATATTCTCATATCTTTTAAGTTCTTATGGTCCTCAAATAACCTGGATCTAGATTTTCACTCTCAAATTTGAGCTGCATCCTAGATGTTTTTATCACATGTCCTAATCTGAGGATCAGGATGCCTACCAGAACAAACCCCCTGCAGCTGACAAGTGTCATGATACATGTTTACTACTATAACCCTCTTTCTATGGACGTGTGTCAAATAGCTCAGTGATTTCCTGGAAATAGAAAGAACACAGTAGGTGATTTATTGAAGCCAAACCTAGAAGTAACTTACAAGTGAAAAACAAAATAACTTACAATATTCACATCCTCTGCTACATAGACTGTAAAGGCAGAGTTAGCCAGAAACAATAATCACCATCTCATTTATTTCATGTGAAAAATGCAACCAGATGATTCCTGATACTCAAACACAGACAGACATTCACTAGAGAACTTGCATTAGGACTCTGGTTTCTCCAACCAAAATGGATCTTTCTCCGTGAGATAACGAAAATAGTATTTTTACTGCTGGGACCAAAGGGAAGAAAGTAACTCTAGACTGGTGCTTTAGATGACCATGACACCTCTACGGAGTGAGAAGGGAGAGAAAGATGGATGCTGGAGTTTCAGGAATACTCTGACTCATCTGTAGGACTTGTCTCTTTAAGTTTCACGTCTTTCATTAAGCCTCCTTGAAAGCTCACTTCCTCTTGCTTTGTGTAGTAAAGTCTGTGTGTCTCCACATCTGAGACTCCAAAGTAGGGCCTGACTGAGACTCAGATGCAGGTTTGGGTGCAGACTGCAGGTGCCCCAGGAGCACTGTGCTCTCCCTGCGCAGAGGTACAAGGCTGAGTCTCCAAGCACTGTAGCCTTAATATTCAGGGAGAGGTGTTTGGCGGTTTTGTCGTGGAAGACAGTGAATCTCCCATTTTCATTTTTATCTTTTACTGAAGAAATCGTTATCAGGAGTTCAGGACCTTTAGCTGGGTACATTCGGTACCAATAAAAGTAATCCAACATATTACTATTGTAGTCGCAGTCTATGATAGAAACTCCTCCCTCTTCCACACTCAGGAATACAGTATTTTGTATAACCTGACGCTGGTCATTACTCTTCACGCCTGTTTGAAAAGAGAGAAACAGTTCTGAAACTTCAAATATTTCCCCACTGAAACCCACTCTGAGCCATAAAACAGCGCAACAAACCTCTCTAAAAGACCACATCTCCCTACATACAGTGCTCCTTAGAGTTTTACCACAGTATTTTAACTTTCCACCCACAACTCACAGTCTGTCTGAAGCCACAGAATTAACAGTGTTGCCGCCAGGAGTTTGTCCATTTCTTCTGTGAAGACACAGGTTGGTTTCTATCCTGCCAGGCAACTATAAATCTGACTCCCTGCGCTTCCTCTGCTTCTTGTCACAGCCTTCTATTTCACACGTGAAGGGCTCTGCTTTTAGCTAACGGTGTCTATCTTTAAGAAAGGAAGCACTGCCCCCTTTGGTTCACATAAAGAACATTGCTGCTTATATTTTTTTCATATTTCCTGAAGACTGGTTTGTTATCCCTTTTATTTCTAAAAAAAAAAGAAAGTTAAAATAAGACATTAAATTAAAAGTAAAGGGTTTTTATAAAGTGGGTTTTTTTTGCACTAGTAGAAAATAATTACTGAACATACATAAATATTTTACAAGGTCAAGTGACTGGCACTTTGTCAACTGGTATATTAGGAAGGAACCTACTTAAAATATTAATAAGAATTGATCTTTATTAGGGACATTAGGGTATAATATTTTATTTAATGCAATGGTTACATAGGACTGTGATCTTCAATGTTTTTTATATGCCTTGGGTTTTGTTTTGTTTTGTTTTTTGCATTCTGACATGGTCTTTAGAGGCATTCACATTTGTTGTGGTTAATTAAATTACCACAAAATAATTTAATCAGTTATGGATTCTTTCTTAAAACACAGATCGACACAACAAAATTTCCCCTCCATATTAAATCTCTCTGAACTTGATTATCTCTCTTAGAACTTGGTGAGATCATTTAATGTGTTCTATATTCTCAAATGTGAAGCAATGACATAATCCTCTAGGCTATGGACAACATGAGATCATAACTTTGAAAGTTACTAGAAGATGCCAAAAAGTCAACATAATTGTTTTTATGTATGTATTTTATTTATTTATTTATTTATTGTTTAATCCAATGGAAGAGGCAAGAAGAATACTGTGCTTCCAATGCTAAATCATCAGGGTAACATGATTGTAACTAAAAATAAATTCCCAAATTTTTTGGCAATTAATTTCAACAAAGATACAAGACAACAAAGTAACCTGTACACATTTTTTAAAATTAAATCATCATGAGAAGAGTTACAAAGCTTTCAGGTTTAAGTCTCAGTAATCATGTTCCACCACCAAGATCCCCAGTATACCCTGGCTCATGATTTTCACTTTACTCTCTCTCTACTTGAATCACATTCAATTTTTCAACAGAAGACCCATTATTGTTATTTGGAATTTTCCACCAACAATCAGACCTGCCCAAAAGGCATCATTATATAATTTGTTTTCTGTTTCTGATAATGAAGAGCATATGAGTTTGGATTTTCGGTATTTTGGTAATTAAGTCTAGAAGGATTTCTGCGAGAAGCCACTGGGTACTGAGATTGGTTTGTGTGCCTCTGGGATCATGTCCATTCAGGAGCAGAGGAGCTGTTTGTGGGCGGCCGCTTGGGGTCTTGTCGGGGTGGATCTGTACACATTTTATATGGAATAAATGTTGTACTGTTGTCCGGTTGTTCATCTATTTACTCCAGTGGGCACCAGTAACGTCTCCATTGTGAGACTTGTTGTTACTGTTTTTGGCATATCAAATACTCCACAGGTAGCTTGCCAGGCTCTGCCCTATGGGCAGGATACTCTTGGTAGCTTGCTGGGCTCTCCGAGAGGGATGGAAAAATCAAACTTGAGTCAGCAGCATGCAAGGCAAATGCCCTACCTGTTGTGCTAATAAATAATTGCACATATTTCATTTTATGCAATTTAAGTCCGTAATATTCAACTTTCTCATGAAATAATTTTCATTGATTTGTAACCATGTCACCAAAACTACAATAAAAATTTTTAGAAAATGAATCTTCACTGATTCATTTGTATAGTGTTAATTGTTAACACTATAAAAATATATTAAACAAAATGTTGATCAGCAGTTTGTTTCTATGAAATACATGGTACATATCATGGTTTAGCATTTCAGGAATGATTATGGAGTCGTCTTCAATGCTTAATACCTGATATTTTAAATAAAAAGACAAAAATTAATTATATTCTAGTTACAAGGGTTTTTTTTTTTGACAGGTAGAGGTTTTTTAAGGAGACCCCAGGGTCATTCCTGGTAGATTTAGCCAAATCTAGCCAGTGGTTCAATGTTAGGCTTGAATTTTTGGTGCACTTGATACTGGAGACCACCAGGGCAACCCCAAAACAGAAAAAAATCATAAAAAGATTAGGGAAGATGAACAAATTTGCTGTATAAAGAAATGTTTCACTTCGCCGCGCCCGCAGCCCGAGTATGACGGAGGAAGAAGACGGAGCTGCTTCGGACACCAGCAGCCCGCCAGCAACCTGCAGTATGTGATTTGAGCGTTTCCGCCAGGCCCCCCGTGCGGGGGCCCGGCGTTTCTCTCTCTTTTTTTTTTTCTTCTTCTCTCTCTCTCTCTCTTCTTCAACTTCTGAGCACAGCACGGCCTCCACCCCACTTCTCTGAGCACAAAATGGAGAGACGCACCCAAATGCGCGGCGCGGCTGGCGGGAGATCGAGGGCGGGGAAGTACCGGTCTCCGCCCACATCAGACACTTAAAGAGAGTGCAGCCACGTGGGCTTCCCCACTTCGCCGCGCCCGCAGGAGGACAAGGGAGGAGGACAAGGGAGCTTTCCCACTTCCGCCAGTGCGGGGGGGCCCGATATTTCTCTAGGTTTTCCCATCTTATGAGCACCATAAAAGGGTAAAAGATTGTAGTGATAGAATTTCAGGCAGAATTTTCCCTGGTCTTTATACAGAAATCCAAAACCTCGCGGCCGCTGTCGGGGCCGCGCGACCTAATGTCATCTTAGTATCAGCAATATGTAATGGTTCCTTCTTAATGGGTCGGACTTTTGTGGGAGATCCTAACAAGAATAGTAAGTCTTTTGTTGAAATATTGAAGGCAATCAAAGTGGTAGCCATCTCTATAGACTGAACTAAGCTATATCCCCAAGCCGGCTGAGAAGAAATATCCTATCTCGGGAAGAAACGCGGCGTGGTGTCAAACATAGTGTGATGTCCATTAAACAAACAGACCTGGTGGCGTGGGAATGGGATAAAAGGGGAAAAGTTATGTACATGGAACAGCGGGACGCTGGTGGAATCTCGAGCCGGAGCCGATACCAGTGCAAGATTTTTGGTTCCAGAAACTGCTTGCAGACACTCTACTAGACTATCAACTAAGCCAGAGTCCCACGCCGGCTGATGACGGGAAATAACCATCCTCTTCGGTTTTTTTTCCCTTTGTCAGACAGCGTGGCGATTACTAAACAGGCGTGAACTCGGTGGCGCGGGGCAAGGGGGAAAAAAAAAAAGTTATGTAACAAACAGCGGGACTTAATATCTCTATATTCTTAGCAATGGAGAACTATCAAATGCCTCCTTGGCAATAGGACTGCCTTTTTCTTTTGGGGGGGAAACCCCAGCAACGGTAGTGAGTTGCGTGTTGAAACATGGAATGTAATCGAGATAAGCATAAATGAAGTGAAACTTATCACGTACAAGGGTGGGGACTGGGGAGGTGGGAGGGGGCGGCAGATATACTGGGGGGGTTGGTGATGGAAGATGGGCACTGGTGAAGGGAAGGGTGTTTGAGTATTATATAACTGACATAATCCTGAGAACTATGTAACCCTCCACTTCGTGATTCAATAAAAAAAATTAAAAAAAATTAAAAAAATAAAAAATAAATAAAGAAATGTTTCAATAATTTCAAAAGCAAAAATATAAATTATAATAAGGTTGAGCAGGAAACTCATTCAGTTCATTATAGTTGGAGTTGAGTGTCTATGAGTAGGAAGTTAATGAATTGAAATTAAGAGGACATTCATATGCAAATCATGCAAACCCTGTGTGATAGAAAAATAAGGCTGGTTTCTCAGATGTTGGGGACTATTGCACTAAATTGTGCATACATCCCCTGTTACACACACAGATACACATATGAACACTATAAACATATTTGTTAAGTAAACAAAAACATGCCAAACATACTGCACAAATTTAAGCACAGACAGCAAACCCCATGCAGAGTCATTAGGGTTGGTTCATACTCTGAGTTTATGCAAGAAATTGTTTGGATTGAAAAAGAGAATGAAATAAGTTTTTGTTTTTGTTTTCTAGAAAGCAATCTGGGTGATGTTAGCTAGCAGTTGGCATTTTGATAGGTAAGTCAATTACCTATTTACTACTCTGAGAAAAGAAAACATAATGAGGAGGAAGGAGAAAGAGGGATAGGTAAATAAGGCTTGGGGACAAAGATGAGGCAATGGATAAAACTGGATTTTCAGGGCTGAATTTAATGCATAATATTTACATTTTTATTTTCAATTATGCACACCCAAAGTTTATACAATGTAGTTCAGTGTTGCTGCAATTAAAATATTTTAATAAACCAAGGAATGAAGTGGCCCTTGTTTACAGATACCTGTAGGTGTAGGCTAAGAAAATCCCCTATACATGTCTCGGAACCTTCTTACAGGAGGTTAACACCCTATTACCTCCAAATTGCAGTTATATTAACAATCAATCCTCATTCTGTTGTGTTTCCTTCACCTATTAAGGCTGCTGTTCTCTGCTGGGATCTAAATCTTTGTGTGAGTTTAGAAAATAGACCCAAGGGAGAAATACTGATTGAGAATGGGAATCACTTTGTAAATTTTCTTCCCTTCAGGAATTGCAAACTTGAATCCTACACTCCTTGAAAACAGTTTCTTTTTTTTTTCTTTTTGGGTTACACCGGGCGATGCTCACAGGTTACTCCTGGAGTAACTGTAGTAACTCCAGGAGTTACTGCAGGTGGTGCTTAGGGGACCATATGGGATGCTGGAAATTGAACCCGGGTTGGCCGCGTGCAAGGCAAATGCCCTGCCTGCTGTACTATCACTCCAGCCCCTGAAAACAGTTGTTTCTTATGTTTTTCCAGTTTTCCTGTAGTGCAATATTCATTAGAAGATAATTCTATCCTTAGCTATCTCAAGAACCAGTAACCAACATGCCTTACTTATTTCCTCTCTTATAGAAGCAATCATCAGTTTTAGTCAATAGTCAAAAAATAGCATGTGTATATAAAATATCATATCTTATGAAGATTAGATTATTTTTGCATTTAAAAATGAATAATGGGGGCTGGAGTGATAGCACAGCGGGTAAGGTGTTTGCCTTGCATGTGGTCAACCGGGTTTGATTCCCAGCATCCCATATGGTTCCCCTGAACACCTCCAGGAGTAATTCCTGAGTGCAGAGCCAGGAGAAACCCCTGAGCATCACTGGGTGTGACCAAAAAAAAATTATGGAGCCAAGGATATAGTACAGGGGTTAAGGCACTTGCCTTACAGGTAACCAATCAGGATTCAATCTTCAACACCCCATATGGTCCCTTGATCCCATCTAGGAGTAGAGCACAGAGCCAGGAGTAAGCCCCAAGTACCACTTGATGTGCTTTCCTCCCTCACACCCCCCAATAAAGGATGGAGTTTAGAGTCTTTAGAAAACTAATTTTTTTTTTTTATTGAATCACCATGTGGAAAGTTACATAGTTCTCAGGGTTATGTCAGTTATACAATACTCAAACACCCTTCCTTTCACCAGTGCCCATATTCCACCACCAACCACCCCAGTATACCTCCCACCTCCCGCCCCCTCCCATCCCCCCAGTGCCCCCCTTGTAAGTGAAAAGTTTCATTTTGTTTACTCTTTATCTTGATTACATTCCATGTTTCAACTCATAACTCACTATTGTTGCTGGAGTTCCCCCCACCGAAAAAAAGGCAGTCCCACTGCCAAGGAAGCATTTGATAGTTTTCCACTGCTGAGAATGTAGAGATATTAAGTCCCGCTGTTTGTTACATAACTTTTCTTCATTTTTTTCCCCCTCTCCTTCCCGCGCCACCAAGTTCATGCCTGTTTAGTAATCTTCATAGTATGATTGATGCCACGCTGCCTGACAAAGGGGAAAAAAAAACCTAGAAAGATGGTTATTTCCCGTCATCAGCCGGCGTGCGGCTATAGCTTAGTTGATAGTCTAGCAGCATGTCTGCAAGCAGTTTCTGGAACCAATAGTAGTGCGCTGGTATCAGCCCCGGCTCGAGACTCACCAGCGTCCCGCTGTTCCATGTACATAATTTTTTCCCCTTATATCCCGTTCCCACGCCACCAGGTTCATGTCTGCTTAATGGACATCATAATATGATTAACGCCACACCACATTTCTTCCCGAGAAAGAAATATTTCTTCCCCTCAGCCGGCGTGGGGTTATAGCTTAGTTCAGTCTAGAGAGATGGCTACCACTATGATTGCCTTCAATATTTCAACAAAAGACTTACTATTCTTGTTAGGATTATCTCCCCAAAGTCCAACCCGTTACAAAGGAACCATTTCATATTGCTGATGATTAGATGACATTATGTTTTGGGTTTTGGGTTTCTGTATGAAGTCCAGGGAAAATTCTGCCAGAAATTCTATCACTACAAACTTTTACCCTTTTATGGTGCTCATAAGATGGAAACTTTATGGACAGACAGTAGCTTAGTGAATTCATAACCTTGAAACCAGTTCTGTAAGAAGCATAAAAAGAGCTACTTTAAAGGACAGGAGAAACTTCCCATAATGTAGCATTGAGTATGGCACTCACACGTGGGACGTATGGTTTTTTTCGATTAGATTGAGAAAGGTTAAAAACATAGAGCAATCAATCACAAATTGACTTTTACTGATTTATTTTCTGATCATTCTATTTACAATTCCTATAATTTTTTGGAGCAAGTAATATGAAATAAATTTGTTGTGTGCCTGCTAGGGGGTGGGATGAAACGTGGGGATACTGATGGAGCAATGGGACATTGGTGGTGGGATTGGTGTTGGAGTGTTGTATGCTCAAAACAACTCTGTTGCACTGTAGCACTGTCCCATTGTTCATCGATTTGCTCGAGCGGGCACCAGTAACGTCTCCATTGTCAGACTTGTTGTTACTAACGAATAAAACTTCTTACTATTTTTGGCATATCGAGTATGCCATGGGTAGTTTGCCAGGCTCTGCTGTGCAGACAGGATACTCTGGGTAGCTTGCTGGGCTCTCTGAGAGGGATGAAAGAATCAAACCCGGGTCGGCCGCATGCAAGGCAAACGACCTACCTGCTGTGCTATCGATCCATTGTGAACAAATCTGTATATCAGTATCTCAATAAACATTCCTGAGAGAAAAAAGGATTACCATCCTTTTTTTGTTGGGGCTCCTGGACCTGGGTACTTCAAGTGATTCTCTGCCAAGTGAACTGGTACTTTAGTACTGGGGCCTAAGAATGCATCCTGCTGGGTTCCTGGGGACAGAGTGACCTCAGCTGTCTTGGAGGCACCAATAGGAAGTTATCTCTGATTGACAACTTTGCTTTCCCAATACTTCTTTGACTTTAAGAGAAAAGAAGGACAAAATGTGTTCCTATTTGATTCTGTGTTCAACAAAGGAAGGAACTTTATACACTCAAAAACTCTCTATCCAATCATCTAACAGGTATCACTAAATACTTGTAGAACAATTGAATATTTTTAAATTTGAGAATAGTGGTGAGTGAAAAATACTATTCTCACATTATAGCTAAGGATTCTGAGGTGAGAAACAAAGAAAGTTACTTCTTCTGTTCAGGATGATCTAGTTTACTTATGACCAGAAATTAGCTTTTACCCAGTGAGAACAACAAAGAAATAAATAATATAAGCAGATGTTATTAAGGATGAACAAAATAAACAATAAAATGTTCTATAAGAAGCAGAAACAAAAGTAAATGAATGATTATAGAGTATAGCTTTCCTTGCTTTTGGTCCTTTAAGTTTTTACTCTTATTATTTACCTTTAGATGTAGCATAAAATAGGGTATTAAATATCATTCAGTATGAAAATTTCCCCTTTAGTACAGAACCTTATAATGAGATATGTGGATCCTCTTACTGGAATTGCTGATTTGACTCTGATTTAGGAATACAGATGCTAGGAATGGTTTTGTTTAGGGCAAAGAGTCATTAGATTGAATATTCATCAGCATTTACAATGATTTATAAAGTAAAATCACTTTGATTTATCAAATATACACGGTCTAAGAGTCAGGTGAAGTGGGTAAAATATCTCCACCTTGTTGAATTTGGGAACTATAGCCACATATCTGGGCTCAGGCTTCATGTGTCTGGGAAGCACTGTGTTTCCACTCTCAGATGTATGCCAGGTCTAATAGGAAATGGACCCTCATATAGAGGAAAGGGAGACACTGAAGGAAAAAAAACAGCTATTCAGATTGACAGATGACATTTATAATGAGCAAAATAATTTACATAGAAAGCAAGCAGTTTCCATAGCCCTCACTAAATCTCAAGTTCTATAGTGACCTTAATTGCATTCAGTCATATATGCAAATCAGGTAGTTTCAACGATGCATTACACATTCAAGGTTATATCCTTAGATCACCAGAAAGGATGCAATACATCCTGAGGAAGCAAACAATAAACCCCTGAGTAAGCTCAGGGTCAAGATTATAATGTACATTCCCAACAGAGGGAATGAGAGCCTCCTATTGCTACAGGATATAGCTTGTGGTAAGTCATGTTCTTTTGATTGCCTTCCACAACAACAAAAAGGGAGGGGGGCAATGGGGTACTGAATCCTTAAACTATATACATATATTCTACACCTATGTATGATGTTAGGCATACTAAAAGTAAATGGCCCTTTCTTGTCTTCTTTTCTTCCCCCCTTAAGTGTATTTACTAGAACAAAGAACATGAAGTCCCCTGCCCCACCCAGAGTTCTATCTATGCAAGTTATAAAGATGTAGAGAAATATGTAGAGGTGAGATTAGAGCTTTCATTTTCTGAAAGATGAGGATTGCGAGCTTTCCTCTATACTGAGCTGGTTATTGCTGTTCAAAAAGGCAGCATCAGATATGACCAATGTCTAAATTTTGAAATCTAGGAATACCATCCCCACAGAGGGAACCCAAGGAATCACAGATGTGCCTGTGTGCCTGTACTGTAAGATCAAATTTTGCATGAAACAGGGCATGCGACAATAATCACACGGGGTCTCTATTTCCACCCTGGGACTTGGGGTAAGTTGTTAGTTATGGTTTTGTGTACAGGCTGCAGGTGTCTGAAGCATACTGTGCTCCACGGCACAGAAGTAAGTGCCTGAGTCCCCAGGCTGAGAGTCTCTGATGTAGAGGTGACTATTTTGTTCTTTGACATTGACTGTACATTTCAGTCTTCCTTCTTCTTTCATACTCGATGCTATGTAAAACAAGGATACAAGGCTTCCTCCAGGATTTTGTCGAAACCACTGCACACTAGTCATGGTGACAGAAAAAGTGCATGTCAATGAGGACAGTTCTCCTTCTTGGACCATCAGGACTCCAGGGCTCTGATCTACATTCATCTGCACGTTTACCCCTGTTGAAAAAGAGAGAAAATAAGCACAAGTGATATTTGTTACAATATGACTATAGCTGTTTCCAAGTGTAGGAAGATTTTTCTCTTGTTTCAATCTTCTTGGCTGAGGATACAATCAAGAGATATATGATCTCTCTTTCATCCATTTTTGTTTCTCTCCCTATCTCTTTCCTAAATCCAGTTTCTCCCTGGGATGTTCTTAACTTACAACAAATTTGTATCCACAGGTACCACAGCCAGACTCCTGTTTGTGTCTTCATTGTTCTTTACTCTTATGCTATGTGAACACACTAAGATAGCAAGTCTCTTCAAAGATAGCTCTTCATCAAACCTTGAATTTAAAACTAGTTTTGGTTTTATGAGAGAGATTCATCTACAGCCAATCCTAAGCTTCATTGCTAAGTTTTGTGGTGGGTAACTCCACCTACCTGTAGCTTAGAGTACATTCTACACACTTGTTTGTGTGAGAATTTTGTATGCATAGACATGTGTGTATGTATTAAGGTAACATAAGGGGTGGGTTACCTTTAAGATTTAAGAATATTTCTCCCAGGACTGGAGTAACAGCACAGCAGGTAGGGCGTTTGTCTTGCATGTGGCAGACCCGGGTTTGATTCCCAGCATCCCATATGGTCCCCTGAGTGCATGGATCAGGAATAACCCCTGTGCATCGCTGGGTGTGACCCAAAAAGCAAAAAAAAAATAAAGAATATTTCTCCCGTGAATTCTGGATGGATATGTATAGAATAATTTGAGTAACAGGTAGATTATAGCTTGGTGAGGAGAATAGAAAAAAAATTGTGTCTAGAAAATAAGAGTTATTGACTAAAAAAAAAAAAATGAAAAGGAGTTATTGACTGAGCCCAAACCTGAGATTAGCAGACTGAAAAAAAAAATTCTGGATTGTAAATGACTTGCAATGAAATGACCGTTTAAAAGTATTTCACAAATATTATTGAATTTAAGTCCAATGACATAATAATAGATCCACAGTTATGACCACTATAGAAAAAAGGAATTCATTGTAATGGTAGCATATGACACTTACATGAGATATCAGTATTTTCAGCATGGTTTAGAAAAAGCAACAATAAGATGCTAAAAAATAATTTCTGGAAAAATAAGTAGAAGTTGATGGTTGCCCTTTATTATAAGAAGTAGGTATTCACACAACTTACCCCTCACCTCCCCAAAAAGCATAAAAAATAAGGGAAGAAAACTAATGATTATAAAGCAGCAGCATGTGTATCATTAATCACTTTCTGGTCCACATATTTTCTTTATCCACTACCTCTTCCCTAGACTATTAGCCCTCTTCTGGTTTCAGAGACGTTTTCCATTCTTCATTATGATAGCAATTGGAAAACCTACAGAAACCTCATACAGAAACCTTTTCTCAAGCCAGGACGCCACCTCGTGGACTAGAACCTAGCACATCAGTCTGGCAAGAGAAAATATTTGTGGCGAGAGGCATTTCATGATCACACAGAGTGTCCAAGTTCCCCTTAGAATTAATTGTCCAGGGGCTGGAGGGATAGCACAGTGGGGAGGGCGTTTGCCTTGCACGCAGCCAATCCGGGTTCGATTCCCAGGATCCCATATGTCCCCCCGAGCACCCCCAGGAGTAATTCCTGAGTGCACGAGCCAGGAGTAACCCCTGTGCATCGCTGGGTGTGACCCAAAAAGGAAAAAAAAAGAATTAATTGTCCAGGATGGAGATGGTCAGTCAGGGAGTCTTGAAATTAGAGAACGGCTGCCATGGAACTAGCAGAAGGCCCTTAAGTACAATGAGAGTGAGTTGGTTGGTAGCAGGAGTTGTTCTGTGTTCCCAGCACAAAATCCCTGTCAGACACAAAGTATCAAGTGTTCTTCACTGAAGCCATAGTTCTTAGTTACAAGTTTTATTTTTACTTCATTGTACAAGGCAGTTTACAAAAGCGTGTTTGTCTTCACAATAAAGTAAGGGCCATACTTAGTTCCAAAGTACATTGAAGGAAATCAATGTTCATAAAACTAATATAAAAAGCTCAAAGTTACACAGTTCACAAGTGCCAGAACCGTAAGAAACATGTTCTTTTCAGAGTCGTGTTGATATTAGGGAAAGATGTGTGTCAGAGAAGTGATCTTGAAAAGACATGAGGTAATTGTCTTAGGGGAATAAAAACAAAACCTCCTAGACTCCCAAAACACCTCTCCACAAAGGAAAAAGAGAAAGAAAACAGGTTTAATATTGAATAAACATTAAACCAGAATAGAACACTTGAAACATTAAGATAGAATACAGTGGGTAATATTTTGAAGAGATTTCAATGACAGAAAGACTCTATTCCTTTACAGAATGAAGAGATACAACAACTCTTTACGTAACTCTTCTCAAGATAAACAAAAACTAGTCCTCAAATAAGAAGATGTGAAAGCACCATTTTTCAGTTCCCCCTCAATTTATGTGGTAGTTGAGGAAGTCACCTGTGTTTGGTAATTGTCTCATCTAAAAAAATAAATACATAACTCAGATATTTGTGAAAGGAGGCAAATTTACAACTTAGGAAAAGAAGCAGCTGAATTTAGGCTCCTAACCTCATGCGGAAACTGGGCAGTGAAATAGTATCCTCCTTGATGGCTACCTTTCAAAGAAATAGCTCCCAGATCCTTGAGAAAAACATTTCTGGATTATAAAACCAGCAAGAGACTAATTTAGTATTTTTAAAAGAGCTACATGCATCTTAAAGAGGCAGATAAAGAATTCATAATTACAAGTTTCCTAGACTAAGTATTCCAAGGGTAAAGAGTATCTTCTCCTGAAGTGACAATTATTAAAAATGTGTTATTTTATTTTTAATTTGTAGTTTGTTCTTATAATCTTCAAAATGAGGGATCCTATGTGGACAAACTTCCCCAGGGGGCAATGGAGTAGGACTTTGGGGTAATGTGAACTGAATAAATAAGAAAAACAGCAAATATTTTTTCATCCAAAATATGAATCCAAAGTATGAAAAATGAAGGCCACAGTTACTAGTTGCTGGCATTAGTTATTGTCCGTAGTTTAAAGATTTAGAGTAAAAGTTGAATTCTATAGTGCATTATGAGTAGAAATTGATATGGAAATTTCAAATAAAAATCTCTGAATGAAATAAATTTGTTTTCCTTTACAAAAATTTATAGGAGTGTTGGAGTGTTAATATTTTAAGAAATACATATAATCAGGGGCCGGAGCGATAGCACAGCGGGTAGGGCGTTTGCCTTGCACGCGGCCAACCCGGGTTCGATCCCCGGCATCCCATATGGTCCCCCAAGCACTGCCAGGAGTAATTCCTGAGTGCAAAGCCAGGAGTAACCCCTGAGCATCACTGGGTGTGACCCCCCACAAAAAAAGAAATACATATAATCAATATAAATGAAAGTCACTTCTTTCTATAAATACAATAATTTGTTTATTCTCTTTTTTGCACATGCTCATGGAAACAGAAAATCAAAAAGCCATTTTATCTCAAGCCTACTACAATTGGAGTTGTGTTTAACTGAGACAAAATCTAAGCCAGAAAATGGTTTATTTAATATTTTTTCATGTAAAGACACCACACTGGGAGCAAACTTGATCTTGGCATTTAAAGGACTATCTGTCATGGGATTAGGGAGAAGATTTATGCTGTATTTTCTTTTATAGTGGCGATTTAACTTTCATATATTAAGGGGGCAGAGTTAGAAAGGGGAACTGAGGTTGTAGAACAGTAAAAACTATCCCAGGAAATTATTTGAAGTTTTCTGATAGTCTCCTTGGTCAAAAGTGTGCTCTTTGTAAATGCCCAGTTGTGAAGAACAGTGTTGAGCTGGCTATTTGTCTTGGGGGCGATACCTGGCAGTGCCTACTAATTATTTTATTGTGCTTCAATCCTATTTGCTTTTCAATGTTTTATGTTATATCCATATTTTCTTTCCCCTCATCCATCTTTTGGG